>NC_143070.1:29493333-29643500 GCF_052426305.1 Pelodiscus sinensis
TGCAATGGAAATCATGTTGGACTTTTAAGCTCCACTGGTTAATGTGAGCCCAGCTAGACATTCAAAGGTTGTGGGTTCAAGTGTCACTTTAGCTACTTTCTCATTTCCAGGGCACCTTTTACAGAGCAGGCAATCCTTAAGCTGACACTGGGGTGGGCTTGAGTCCAGACAGTTCCCAGCAGACCCCAGTGAGGGTGTCCTCTTCCCTCCTGCCTTCCAGCCCTGGTGGGGTCTGGCCCCCTGGGCACAGAATGCTACAGCTCCATCTGTTTATGAAGCAGGTGCTTTAGCCAACTAAGCTCTTTATGTTTCCAGGCAACACTTTTGATTCCCAAAGTGCAGCCATTCCCCACTTCCCGCCAGCCATCGAGCCCAGGCGGTGTCTGGCCCCCTGGGCACAGAAAGCTACAGCTCCATGGGCAGGGGGCTTTGGCTTCCTTGCCCATGGGATGCTGTTGCAGGAAGGGCTGCTCAGCAGGGGTGGGGTTCACCTGTCAAGGAAGGGAAGAGTATTTGGGTGCAGACTGGCTAACCTAGTGAGGAGGCTTTAAACTAGGTTTGATGGGGGCAGGTGCCCAAAGCCCACAGGCAAGTGAACAACATGGACACCTGGGGGATGGGCCAGAAATGGGAGAGAGCAGGGGCTGTAACCGCAGAGATAAAGGAGGGACAAGGGACCACTGGGAAGTAAACTCTAATCTGTCTCTTGGACTCTGGTATAGACACACGGGAAGGATGGTTACAGCCACCTCCCCAGGCAGAAGAGGTGCCTGAGGCTTTTTAAACAATTAACAAAATCATCCAAAGCGCAGCTGGTTTCACACACACTCAGCCTCACCCACAGCTGGGAGGCAGTTTGCATCGAGCTGAAAAGAAACAGAAGAGGGGAAACTGCTGCCTGGCAGAACCAAGCCTTGGGATTCTTCTGTGTCCAGATGTGCTAAGCAGCTGGCAGCCAAGCTCCCAAGTGCTGGTCTGTGTCTGCCCTCCCCTGGCAAGCAAATCCCCTCCTCTGGGTGTTACAGGCTGGACTTTGTCTGCCTGACTTTTAGCCAGGGAACTGCTCCCTGGGAGGCAAACGTGACGCCTCCTACACTGCTGAACCCAGCCCATTGCCTTATGGAAGAGGGAAGAAGGCCCTGGAAGCACTTAGCCCCTGGCTGGCTCTGTCTGTGGAAAAGAGGAAGCAGCAAAAATTTACAACTGGAGAATGTGGGTATCGATCCCACTGCCTCTCACATGCAAAGCAAGCGCTCTACCACTTGAGTTAATTCCCCTACCTCTGAAGAGTTTTTCTGCCCCACCCACCTTGTTCCAGAGCCCACAACGTCCCTTCTGATAAACCCTCATATAAAACTCAGCAAATCTCCAGAGAAGTTGCGGTTCCCTTTACAAGACTCTGCACAGCTCAGTTCTAATCAGTGGGTCTTCCCTAGAGCCTGGAACATCAACCACGGCAGCGTCGCTCTCACGCCCAGTGTAGACACGGCCTGAGAGTGTCACAAACCAGCACCAGACACATTCCTGGCTAGGACCAGTCCCTAAAGCTCAGTGCTAGTAAAAAACCCAAACACCCCCTGGCTACACCTACCCTGCAGACTTCTTGCTCAAGAACTGTTTTGTGCAAAAGGTCTTGCACAACAGTGTGTCTACACTCCCATGTGCTGTTGCACAAGAGAAGTGCTTTTCTGTAAGAGCGCCCATGGCAGTGTGGAGGTTCTCCTGCGCAGGAAAGCTCTGATGGCCATTTTAGCCATAGGGCTTTCTTGAGCAAGAAACCCCTGTTGGCTCTCCACACTGCCTCCTTGTGGATGAGTTATTGCACAAGAGGGCTTATTCCTCATGGGGAGAGGAATAACCCTTGTGCAAGAAGCCCTGTTTTCTGATGCTGCACTATAAATTTACATGTGCAAGAACGTGCGTGCAGTGTAGACGCTCTGCAAGTTTTTGCGCAAGAACTTCTCCTCTTGCACAAAAAGCCTGAAGTGTAGACGTAGCCCTGCAGTGTAGACACAGCCTGAGAGAGACAAGGAAAGGAAGTGGCCAGAGCCTCCCGCTATCAGGCTGGCCCTCAACAGGACGGGCACGTCTACACAGCACACTCACCTCCAAGTAACCTGTGCAGTGTGATTGGCTGCCCAGGCCCCCTGGGAGAAGGTCTGTGGGGAGTTTCCAAGGCAACAACAACATTTCATAATCTACACTCATGTGACTGTGATTTATTCCTCCACTAGCAAGTGTCTCTGAAGGGATGAGAAATGCAGGGCCCAGGTGCAGGGAGCCGGGTCACATTCTCCTGCCTGAGTCTCAGTCCTGGCTGAAGCCTGGCTACAGAGAGAAGAGGCCAATACAAACAGCCCCATGGCAGCGAGGGAGTCAGTACGTGGGTGGGTGGAGCAGAGAGCTGGGCTCTAACTCACTAGGGGTGTGTCCCATAGCTCAGAATAAGCGATGCAATTGGGTAGCTTATTTCAAGTCAATTTTGAAATAGCTTATTTTGTAATTTGACGCTGGCTACACAGCACTTAGTTCCAAATAAATCGCTGTTCCGAAATGTCCCTCGCTCCTTGCACCATGAGGTTTGCAGGGACGTTGGAATAGCGAGCCCGTTATGGTTTGAAATAAGGGGCTTGCTCTTAAGACACGTCTGTGTGATATGAGCACCACGTTCTAAACCTCCGAGCTAGCCGGCCCACGGGTGTCAGTCCCACAAGTGGCTCTTTCAAAAAGGAGCCTTAGGCTGCCACAGAGACGTTGTAGGGTCTGGAACAAGGTGGGTGGGGCAAAGGAAGTGTTCACATGCAGGGGAATTAGCTCAAGTGAGAAATCCCTTGCTTTGTATGCAAGAAGTAGTGGGATTGATGCCCATGTTCTCCAACTGCAGCTTTGTCCTGGTTCCTAGTTTTCACTGTCAGGGGCCCCCTTCTACTTCTTCTAACCTGCTCTCCTAAAAGAGACAGACCTGGCTCCCCTTTCTTTTCCCCCAGCAGTTGCCATGCTGCAAAGCAGAGAGTGGCAATATCAACCCCAACAGCCCACCAGGCTCTGTGGTGCAATGGAAAGCACGTTGGACTTCTAAGCTGCATTGGTTAATGTGAGCCCAGCTAGACATTCAAAGGTTGTGGGTTCAAGTCCCACCAGAGTCACTTTAGCTGCTTCCTCATTTCCAGGATGCAGCTTTTACAGACCTCTCAGTCCTTAGGCTGACACTGGGGTGGGCTGGCATCCAGGCAATTCCCAGTAGACCCCAGTAAGGGTGGAGGGAAGGGCTAGGACTTGGGGTTTGGGACGGGGGTGGTTCTGAGAGGCTGCTGGTGCCGTTAGACCCTTTTGTCCCTCCATGTCTCCTACCACTGCTGTGCAACAGGCAGGCTATGTCTACACTGCACTGTTCTTCTGGAAAAAGAAGTGTGTGAACCCCAATTTGCATAGCTTTTTCTGCTTCTTTTTTTGGAAGAGGCTTTTCCAACATTTAGCCTGTGTACACTGGGCCAAATTTTGGGGAAAAATCATCTGTTTTGGAACATCCCTTCTGTCACATTACCGAATTGGAGGGAAGCAGCCAGATCGCTGCTGCACCCCTAGGTGGGGGTGTTGGCCCCAGAAATTGGTATGAAAGAGAGCCATGTGGGGTATTGAATGGGAGCTTGTTGTTTTCTGATCCTGTGTACACTGTTTATGTGAGTACATAATGTCTGTGTGTGTAGATCTTTAATCTGTGTGGAAGCTGAATATTTCTTGGAATGTGGTTAAGCATTGCTATGGACAGGCTGAGTAGTGAAGCCCTGTAGAACAATGGCACTTGATGGCCCAAGGACACACCTAAAGCAGGAGGGCGGACATCTAAGAGCGGCCAGCAGAGAGAGGCTGGGGACCAGGTGACCGGCTGAGACCAGAAGAGGCCAAGAAGGAGGTATAAAGAGGCCATGCGGTCGATGCCATTTTGTTCTCAGCTCAGCACTTCATCCCAGAGGCAGCACTGCAGGGATTGAAGAGCCCGGAAGACCTGTGAACCCATCCTGATCGTAGGATGTGCAATAAGAACTTTTAAACCAGCAGCTGTAACATCTCTGCTAGAGCCTGCATCGAGAACTGGGAGATTCGGTGCATGTAACGTACTGTACTTTAATAAACTTACTCTCGTGCTTTTCTTTCTTGTAATAATAAACCTTTAGATATAGATTCTAAAGGATTGGCCCAGCGTGATTTGTGGGTAAGGTCCAGAGGGTAAATTGACCAGGGATCTGTGGCTGGTTTCTTGGAACCGGACAGAACTTGTTTGGGGTAGGTGGGATTAGGTGCTAGGACCCCCCACCTGTGTATAAGGCCTGGGGCCATCTGGGGCACGGATATTGCTGGGGTGTCGGAGGGGTTTTCTCGGGAGGCTTCAGGCAGGTTGCTGAAGCGCTCTGTGGGACTGGTTTGTGGCCTGTGTGGAGAGGTCACCAGTCGGGGGCTGTAAGTAGCCCCAGATTCGAGCAGTTCGCCCTGAGCGGACGCCCTCAGCTGTGCCCAGACACGGCCCGGTCCGTCACACCTTCTTCTTCATAAAATGAAGTACACAGAGATATGAAAAAAGCATGTCTGCTCTTCCAAAAAATTTTATGGAAGAGCAGATGTGTTCTCTAGACTAAAGCAAGGTGCTGGCAACAAGAGATTGCGGCTGCCTCTTTTCCCTGGGTGTCAGTGCGCCATGCTGGCCACCAGCCACCTTGACCAACCCTCAAACCAGCTGGATGAGCCAGCCCACGTCACAGTGAGTCACTAGTGGCCCTGTCAGAGAAGAGCCATTGGCAGCTGCAGAGACAGCCCTTCAGCTGCTGGACGTGCCTTTCTGAAAGGGCTATTTGTGGGCTGTGTTTTGTTTGGCTGGCTAGCTCAGTTGGTTAGTGCACGGAGCTAGTAATGCCAAGGTCATGGATTCAAACCCTGTGCTAGGCACAGATATGTTTGCTGTGGTGACTGTTCTATCCCTGCCCCTTAGCTGCCTGCTATGGACAGGGAAGCAGAAACAGGCAAAAGACTGCAAGCTTTTCAGGAAACAGGCCAGAAAACTGGTAGGAGGAGGCTCCAGCCTGCACAGACCCAGTGGCTGAAAGGCCCTTGGCCTGGCCTCCTTTCCCCAATAGGAGGGAAAACTCTTCTCTTCCCGCTCTTGTGGTGTCACCTTTGGGCCTGCTGGCTCAGCTGTTTAGAGCTTGATGCTAATAATGCCCAGGTCACGGATACAAGCCCCATGCAGACCCCACAACAGCCAAATTAGTTTTGTTTGAGCTGCTCCCCACGAAAAGCGGTGAGAGGGAGCCCTTGGCTGTGGGACCCACTTGTGCCTGTTGTTCAGGGTTAAATAAGATCTCCCCCTGGAGGTCGCCTGTTCCCTTCCCACCTTGCATTGGCTGGGAATCAAATCAAGCAAGGGACAGCAAACACCAGGCACTGTCATTGTCTGGGCCACAGATAAAGACCCTCTTGGAGCTGTGGTCCCAGGAGGAGTCCCTGCAGTCCATGCGGAGGAATGTGGACATTTATGGCTAAATGGCCGATTGTCTTGCAAAGAAAGGCCACCTCCCTCCTACCCCTGCATCCTAGACCAAGTCAGAGCCAAGGTCAAGGAATCGCAGCAGAGGTATGTGAGGGAGGAACCGCATTACTGTGCATGCTTTCGGAGAGGATGAAAAGCGGCGAGAGGCAGCCCACAGCTGCAGGACCCATTTGTGCCTGTTTTTTCAGGGTTCAAGTAAAACCTCAGCAAGGAGCTTTGATGCTCCCTCTTTACATTGCATTGGCTGGGAATCGAACCCAGGTCAACTGCTTGGAAGGCAGCTATGCTCACCACTATACCACCAATGCCTGCCTGCCAAAATGCTGGGAAAATTAGTGAGGGAAACCCATGTCTGCCATGAGGCTGGCCAGAGGCGAGAGGGTGCCCGTGTGGTTGGGGTAAAGCAGAACTTCTTGGCCATTAGGCAAAGTCCAGAAGTGGTGATGCTAGAGTAGTGGCTGCTCTGCGCTCTCCGTGGTGTGAGGAGCCGGGCGGGAGAGGAGTCCCAGAGGTTGTTGGGTAGGAGAGTAGAGTTTATCAGACTCTGGGCTAAGCTCTAGAGCAGCCAAGGGAGAGGTGGGGAAGTGACTTCTGGATACTCTGTGTGGCCCAAGGATGCGGACCAAGAGCGTCCTTGTGCTTTTTGCCGTAAAGTGTTGTTTCTGGGTCCTTTGCCTAAGATCGAGCACGTCTGCCTTCCGGAGAGCCATGTCACAGGCACAAGCCCCCAGAGACCCCTCCAGGGACACATCACAGGACCAAGCAAGGGGCAGAAACACTGGGCACTGTCAGTGTCTGGGCCAGAGATAAAGACCCTCTTGGAGCTGTGATCCGATGGGGAGTCTCTGCAGGCCCGGCAGTCCAGGGGGAGGATTGCAACATTTATAAACATAAAAACATAAGAACGGCCGTACTGGGTCAGATCAAAGGTCCGTCTAGCCCAGTGTCCTGTCTGCCGACAGTGGCCAGCACCAGGTGCCCCAGAGGGGATGGACCGAAGACAACGATCAAGCGATTTGTCTCCTGCCATCCTTCTCCAGCCTCTGACAAACAGAGGCCAGGGACACCATTTTATCCCCTGGCTAATAGCTTTTATGGACCTAACCTCCATGAAATTATCTAACATATGGCCCAATGGCTGATGGCCTTGCAGAGAAAGGCCACCTCCCCCCTCCTGCATCCTAGACCAAGTCAGACCCAAGGTCAACGAATTGCGGGAGGGGTATGTGAGGGCCCGTGAGGACAGGTCCCGCTCTGGGGAAGCACCGCAGCACTGTGCATACTGTGAGGAACTGGACCGAATCCCGGGGTGCGGGGAGCCCCTGTCTCCAGGGACAGTTGTGGAGTCTGGGATGGAGACACCTGGGCAGCAGCAGCTGCAGCTTCAGGATGACAACGCTGATGTCCTGCAGCTCCAGGGGATGCAGGAGGACTCCCAAACGTCTTCAGGCAGCGGGGAGGGAACATCAGGTGAGTGCTGGGAGGTTGCAACACCCAGGACATGTTGACACTTGCAGTCTCCTTCAGGAGAGGGATCCAAATGGAGACATTCAAAATTGTAAATGAAACCGGGATTTAAATATCCCGCGCTCTATTTGCATAATCGTGTCCGGGTGCTGTTTCAAAATACTTTATTATGAAATAAAAAACACTGTTTAGATGCAGTTATTTGGGGAGAAAACCCTTCTTCTGAAATAACCCTTAAACACTCCCTTCTGGTCTGGACCTAACAGCAGTGTCAGCGTTTGCTAGTCGGGGCTCTGGACAGCACCTGCGCAGAGGGAGATGGCAACTGCGGGACTCCGTGGCCAACTGTCCCAATGTCTCAAAGCAGAAAAGACAGCAAAAGAGGCCAATGCAAACAGCCCCCTGGCAGCGAGGGAGTCAGCATGTCGGTGGGTGGGGCAGGGAGCTGGGGGCAGATTTTGACTCTAACTAGCTGGGTGACCTTGGCCCATTCAGTGAACCTCTCCCTGTCTCCATGGCCCTGTCTGTACAGCAGGGACAGCAACACTCACAGGACCCGCAGGAGGGGGCTGGTTTAATGCTTTACCCCAGGGCCCAGCAATGAGCCCCCAAGCTTGCCCTGTGTGCTGGAAGCCAGGTTTGCTGTGTGAATTCTGTGGGGCGGGTGAGGTCAGGCCTGGACACTGGGATTATTTACCAGTTTCCCTGATCCTGGGACACTGCTGACTTCACAGCTGTGGTGGCCGAGTGGTTAAGGCGTTGGACTAGAAATCCAATAGGGTTTCCCTGCGCAGGTTCAAATCCTGCTCACAGCGTGGCCTGTGTTTTGGCCACGCCCTAACCAGGGCAACAAGCTGCACAACCCCTGAGCCACTCTCCCCAACCCCAGTCAATCCCTTTCTGCGCCTTCCGAGAGAGACACAGGGCATGGTGCCTCCTTATGGGTCCCTGGGCTCTGGGGAAACTATCAGCTCCTGCAGCCTCTGCCCTTTACCCAGCACCCCATGGCTCAGCCCTACCCCTGGGCGCTGCCCTGCTCCAGTGTGTGATAGGAGTTGAGTGAGAGGATGGAGCATCTGGGCCTCCCCCAAAGGTCCATCCATGAAGGGCAGAAATGCTGGGGATATGATGTGGGTCACTCCTCCCGAGGTGCACACCCCCCCCCCCCCCGTGTTGGGAGCAAAGGGTCTAGAGAAGTATTGGAGCGGGGAGGTCTTGTTCCCTGCTCTTGCTCTGCCTTGGGCAAAGAATTAGTAACAGAATATTTGTCCAAGTTTATGTACAGAAAAAAACTGACAAGCATGTTTCTGTGGAATAGTGGTTATCGTGTTTGCTTAATTTGCAAAAGGCTCCTGGTTCAAAGCCAAGCAAAAAGTGGGAAAGGGGGTTCTGCTCCTATTTGTGGCTCCCCAGGTAAACACAGCCCCTGCTGCTTGGGGATAAGCCCAACTCGCAGGTTGAGTAAAGCAAGGAACAACAGGAGCCCTGTCCTAGAAAGGGAGGGGCCAGTGTGTGTGAGTGCATGGCCCAGACAGACAGCCCCAGGGTGCAAGGGCAGAGCTCCTGGACATCTCTAGTGGCCCTGAGGGGGGGAGACATGGGTGCTAGCAACATGCTCATGTGGTGCCATGTTCCAGCACTGCCAACAGGGAGTGTTTTTTGTGGTGTCACCTGATTCCCCCCAACTGTAGCCCTTGTACCTGCCCTGTGGCAGGATAGAGCCCCAGGATGCAGCTCATCTCCCCTTTTCTCCTGCAGTGCAGGTTGTGAGAACAGCTCTAAGCAAAACCATCAACTTGAAGTAATTAGCCCCTATTGGAGCATGCCAAAGCCTGGGATTGAACCAGGGACCTTTAGATCTTCAGTCTAACGCTCTCCCCACTGAGCTACTTTGGCTGTGGTAAGAGTCCTGTGTGGCCTGTAATTCTCTGTCCAGGATGTTTTGCCGCATGTCGTCATGCCCTGCCCAGGAAGGCCAGACTGGCCTTTCCACAGCGCCCCTCCCCCACAGCCCAGGGCCAAGGTTCCCTCTAAGCCAGGCCTGGGCAATACAGGCCAGCGGGCTGGATCCAGCCCATGAAGCCACCCAACATGGCAGCAAGAAGCCTCAGGCAGATGCCCTGCCCCCACGCACACCTGAGAGAAGGGGCTGCTGGGCCCTTTGTGTCTCTCTGCTGTAGAGGAAAAGGCTTCATGCCTGGTCCCTGCTCCAAGCTTGTTTGTGGCCAATGGGAGCTGCCTGCGTGAAGCCCTGGCCAGTCCCCACAAGCTCTTATTCACCATGGGGTATGACCTGTACCCCCTGCGCAGGGAAGGGGCTGCCTGAGAAATGTGCTTGGCTGCTGGGAGTGTCTCCCAGTCAGAGCCTGCCTCTGGCACCCCAGCTTTGTGGGAGGCCAGGTAGGAAGGGGCCTCTGGAGGCTCATAGCCCCCTGGCCTGCTGTGTCTGTGGAAAGGGGGGAAGAGGACACATACCTCTCACTGGGGAACAGGGCGCATGGATCCCTCTCGTTCCTGCAGAAAATGAAACAGGTTGAGCATTTTGCACAGAACGGACCAGTCCCTGGAGAGATGGAAATGGGGCCGTTCCTTGTGGGGAAAGAAGTGGGTGTGTCAGGAGTGGCGTTCGAGTTCAAACCTCTCCACAGACCAGAACCCTACATTAGGGGCAAGAAAGAGCCTTGAGTCAGGCAGTGGAGAACACATGGCTCCTGTTACACTGAGATAGGATATTAGGAACTTTCTTGCAGGCAGCCTGGCTAGCTCAGTTGGTAGAGCATGAGACTCTTAATCTCAGGGTCATGGGTTCAAGCCCCATGCTGGGCAGTGTCCTTCCTTAACTCACATTCTCAGCCTGTGAGCAATTGGCTCTCAGTTTTCACCAGGGTTTTAGAAAGAAAAAGTCTAGTCCTGGGGTCCAGCTTTAGTAGAACCAAAGAGAGAACCAACTGCAATTTCCATCTTCTGAGGAGAAGGGAAGAGGATTTTCTTCTCCTCAGTTCTAGCCACATCAGCCCAGGGGGGAGAAAAAATAACCCTCCGCCCACTGATTGTACCCGGTTAGCTTCTGTAGCTTCACCTCCTTCCACAGCAGCTCCAGCTTTGAGCTACAAATCTCAAGGGGCTGGTGAGGAAATTAGGTGCTTCCCTGAGAACAAGAGGTGGAGTGTTTACAAGGAGCATCCCCCTCCCCTGCAGAGCAGGGTGTTAGAAAGAGCTAGAAACAGAACAGTCAGCCAAGTTCCATGCCTTGAAATGTGTTTCTGTGGTGTAGTGGTTATCATGTTTGCCTAACATGCAAAAGGTCCCTGGTTCAAAGCCAGGCAGAAACACAGGGTCTTCTCTTATTGCAGTGCCCAGGTAACTGCAGCTGCTGCTGACCAGCCTGTTGATGAGCCCAACACTCATGTGACAGAGGGAGGGTAACGTCAGCTGATAATGCCCCTGGGTGCCAACCTGGGGAAGCCAGATAAATTAGGCCAGTCAGCTGCTTGTGCCTTGGCCTCCCCTGCCCTCGGAGGCTGGTGCATTGGGCTGGCTCTGCCTACTGCCTCCCTTGTGTGACTTGCCCAGTGTAACAGGCCAAATGTCGGAAAAGCCTCTTCCAAAAAAAAAAAAAAAAAAGAAGCAGAAGAAAAAGCTGCACAACTGGGTTTTGAAGTTTGCGTAGCTTTTCCCAGAAGAGCAGTGTAGGGCAGACATAGCCTGAGTGTTGCTCAGCACCAGTAGGAGACAGGGAGGGATAAAACGATCTAATGGCACCTGAAGCCTTTCAGAACAACTCCCAGCCCCAGCCACAAGAACCAGCCCTTCCCTCCATCCTCACTGGGGTCTGCTGGGAACTGTCTGGACTCAAGCCCACCCCAGTTTCACCCTAAGGATTGCCTGTTCTGTAAAAGCTGTGCCCTGGAAATGAGAAAGCAGCTAAAAAGACACTCGTGGGACTTGAACCCACAAACTTTGAATGTCTAGCTGGGCTCACATGAATCACTGCAGCTTAAAAGAGTGATAGAAAAGTAGCCATGTTAGTCTAGGGTAGCTGAAACAAAATACAGAAAAAAAAACAGTTTCTTGCCATTTTAACTCAGAAAGGACATTATCTCAATGACTTAATTACCTGCATCCTGCTTCAAAAGCCTTTTAAAACTGCACTTTAAAGGGAATCCTCTGAACTGTTATTCATGCTAAAATTCGACACTTTACGGCGGGGTCCTAACAAAGACTCTAGTTATCTTACCCATTACAAAGATAGCTTCCCCAATTATCACCTCTAATATCATTAGCTCACAGACATTTACCTTCCCCCCCGCATCCCCGTTCTGTTCTGAAATTTGATTTGTCCTTTTCATATGTGTTCATTTTTTTAATTGTATCGTTTGGTATATATGGTTGTGACAATTTTCTTCCACTATTTGATCTGAGGAAGTGGGTCTGGCCCACAAAAGCTCATCATCTAATAAACCATCTTGTTTGTCTTTAAAGTGCTACATAGTCCTGTATTTTGTTGCAACTTAAAAGTCCAACATGCTTTCCATTGCACCACAGAGCCTGATATCTCCACTCTCTGGTTTGCAGCATGGCAATTGCTGGTGGCAAAGGAAGGGGAGCCAGGTCTGTCTCTTTTGGGAGAGGAGGTAGAAAGAGGGAGGAGGCCACTGAGCCCCGGACAGTGAAAATAAGGGATAAAAGCTGAACTGTATTGGAGAATGTGGGCATCAATCCCACTGCCTCTCACATGCTAAGCAAGCACTCTACCAACTGAGCTAATTCCCCTGCTGCATTATCAGAGGCCTTCTTGGAGGCTCTTCCCTTCTCCACAGCGACGTCTGTCATCTAGGTCAGTTAGTCTTGGGAAAGGAGAAGGCTCCGAAAAGGCCTCAAGGGCAATTCTCAAGGACACTCCCTGCAGCAAAGCCATGGGGGGGCTCTGAGATGGCCCCTGCCCTGCAGCCTGTCCCACCTGGCCACTGTCATGGACTCTCTGTGAGGTCACCACCTCCCAACCTCCTTTAGCCAATAAGCTGAGGGGCTGCAAAAGGCCCTTGTGATGTCACTGCCACACCCACCCCTGCCCTCCAGGGCTAATGTCCTGCCCCAGGCAGCCCCTTTGCCTGGCTGAGCTGCTCCCAGGGGTGAAAGTGACACATTTCTTACAGGGAGTCCTGGGGGATGAAGCAGCTGGAGGGAGCCAGGAGAGCAGAGGCCAGCCTGAGAGCTGAGAGTCAGAGGTGCCCACTATACTTTTATATCACAGGTCCTATGGTGTAAGGGGCAGCACTCAGGACTCTGAATCCTGCCGTCTGAGTTCAAATCTCAGTGGGACCTACTAAGACTCTGCTGGTTGTTACAAGGTGCTGGTGCTTCAGCTTCCATGCACTAAGGTTCAACAAAGAGAGTTTTGTTCCTCTTGCTGGGTGTCTGAGGCCACTGGAGCTCCATCTCCAGACTGAGCAGGCCGGCGGGAAGGGCCTGATGCCATCACAGCTGCAGGACAGGTCATCCACCTGGCTCCTGAGCTCAGCCCGTGCTGGAGGCAGCCAGACAGTGTGAGCGGGTCAGAGGGGGGATTGGGGGAAGGGTCCTGAGTCCTGGCTCCCAGCCACGCACCTTGGCACAAAGACCAATGGTCCCTGCACAAAGTGCATTGTGGGGATAAGAGTTGGGACAGCAGGAAAGGGGCCGGCCCCTCAGCACCAGGGCGCAGGCAGGAGAAGATGGGAGTGAATCCTGCTACCTCTGCCATGGCTTGGCCCAGGAGGGCTGGGGTCTAGCAGCTTTTCACCCCAGCTTTGTGGGAGGTCAAGTAGGAAGGGGCCACTGCAGGTGCACAACCCCCTGGCCTGCTGTGTCTGTGAAAAGGGGGGAGAGGACACACACTTGACACTGGGGAACAGGGCGCATGGATCCCACTCGTTCCTGCAGAAAATGAAACAGGCTGAGCATTTTGCAGAGAACAGGCCAGAGCCCTTCTCCTGTCCCTGGAGAGATGGAAATGGGGCCGTTCCTTGTGGGGAAAGAAGTGGGTGTGTTGGGAGTGGCGTTCGAGTTCAAACCTCTCCACAGACCAGAACCCCACATGAGGGTCAAGAAAGAGCCTTGAGTCAGTCAGTGGAGAACACTTGGCTCCTGTTATGCTGTGATGGGATATTAGGAAACTTTTTGCGCACAGCCTGGCTAGCTCAGTGGGTAAAACATGAGACTCTTAGTTTCAGGGTCATGGGTTCAAGCCCCATCCTGGGTGATAACTTTCTTTAACTCACATTCTCAGCCTGCAAGCAATTGGCTCTCAGTTTTCACCAGGGTTTTAGAAAGAAAAGTCTAGTCCTGGGGTCCAGTTTTAGTAGAACCAGAGAGAGAACCAACTGCAATTTTCATCTTCTGAGAAGAAGGGAAGAGGATTTTCTTCTCCTCAGTTCTAGCCACATCAGCCCAGGGAGGAGAAAAAATAACCCTCCGCCCGCTGATTGTCCCCGTCAGCTTCTGTAGCTTCACCTATTTTTTCCGGCTTGAGGAAAAGCCGGAAAACGTCTAGACTGGCCCGATCCTCCGGAATAAAGCCCTTTTCCAGAGGATCTCTTATTCCTAGAGATCCTCTGGAAAAGGGCTTTATTCCGGAGGATCAGGCCAGTCTACACGCTTTTTTCCGGCTTTTCTCCAAGCCGGAAAAAAAGCAGCGGACATGTTTATTTAAATCCGCGGGGGATATTTAAATCTCCCGCGGATTTCCCTATGCTGACGTACCTGATTTGCATCCCTTTTCTGGAATTTGGGGCCAGTCTAGACGTAGCCCTGGGGGCAGGGTTCTCCCTCAGGGATGCTTTACTCCACAGCAGCGCACAAGACACATGCTGTTGCTGGTGGCCCTGCAAGGCAAGATGAGCTTTGCCTGCCCCTCAAACCCTAACTCACTACTTGGCCCCATTTCCTTCCTCCCTTCCTGGGCTGACCGAGTGGCTGACAGGGGCTGTGGCTGCTGATGGTGGGAAGATGGGTGGTGGGACCCTGACGCCAAGAGGGCCCAGCAGCCTCTTTCCTGCTTGGGCCTGGCTCTCAGCACGGGGCAGGCGGAGGGCACCCTAAGAGATGAAGCAGCAGAAGGGAAGCAAGGAACAGAGTGTCAGCTGCCAGCCAAGCCAGGTGAGTAACAAAGGCTGCGTGTGCCCTGACTTCTCTACCCTTCCACATCCTCACCCCTGCCCTGAGCCCCTCCCCCCCACTCTCACACACTCCCCAAATCCCTGCCCTGAGCCGCCCACACTCCACCTTTTAATTTCTTACAGGTACGGTCCTATCACAACCCCTCCCCTGACTTCCTGCCTTGATCCTCCTCCCCCCCCCAAAGGGTGGTGCCCAATAGAACAGCCCCTGTAAGAAATGTGTCACTTTCACCCCTGGGAGCAGCTCAGCCAGGCAAAGGGGCTGCCTGGGGCAGGACATTAGCCCTGGAGGGCAGGGGTGGGTGTGGCAGTGACATCACAAGGGGCTTTTGCAGCACCACATCTTATTGGCTAAAGGAGATTGGGAGGTGATGACCTCACAGAGAGTCCATGACAATGACCAGGTGGGACAGGCTGCAGGGCAGGGGTCATCAAAGAGACCACACCCTGCCGCTGCCCTCCCTGCCCAAGGCTTTGCTGCAGGGAGTCTCCTTCCTGAGAGTTGCCCTTGTGGCCTTTTCGGAGCCTTCTCCTTTCCCACGACTAACTGACCTAGAAGACAGACGTCTCTGTGGAGAAGGGAAGAGCCTCCAAGAAGGCCAAACTTAACACAGCTGGCTGCCCTAGCCCCCCTCCCCCACTTCCTAGTTGCTCTCCCCAAAAGCCAGCCACACTGAGGCTGGACACCAGCCCTCCTGGGCCAGGCAGTGCCAGGAACACTGGAGGCAGGGGGCAGGTGGGGCAGAATTAGCTCCATTGGAAAAGTGCTGCCTTTGTGCCCGAGAGGGAGCTTTCCCAATGTCCATTGGTATTTCCTGGGGCTCTGTGTAGGGGATTGGGCTTGGCATCTTCTCCCCTGGAAATGCCTCTTCTTTTGAAAGCAGCTCCCAGGAGCTCATGGAACTTCTTCTTCTCAGCTTGGGAAAGGGACAAGCAAGGGGTGACGGGACAGAGATTTATGTGATGATGACAGGGGTGCAGAAATTATTTTTCCTCCTACTAAAGAACCAGGGTGACAGAATGAAACTGATAAGTAATCAAGTTAAAAATAAACCAAAAGGAAGCATTTTTGCACCCAGCGGAACTCCTTGCCAGAGGATGTTGCAAAAGTGAAATCTGCAAGAAGGCCCAAAACAAAACTGGATAATTTAATGCAGGAAAAGTCAATCAATGGCATTTAACTGGGATGGACAGGGCAGGTGTCCCTAGCTAGTGTATTCCAGAAGCTGGGAATGGGAGATGGGGAGGATCACTTAATAACTGTCTGTCCTGAGGACTGAAATTGGCTGCTGTCCTGAGACAGGATCCTGGGCTAGTTGGGCAACTGGCATGGCCCAGTCTGGCTGCTTTGATGTTCTGTTTGGCTGTTCTTGTCCTTCTGGACAAGAGACAATGGTCCCCCCATCCTGAAGTGGACAGAAAATGGCTGGCGAAAGACTAGTGTAGGTGAGCAAAGAAGCATGTTTCATGTGTTCCTGGTGGTCTAGTGGTTAGGATCCAGCACTCTCACTGCTGTGGCCTGGGTTCGATTCCCAGTCAGGGAAGGTGGCCTCAATTTTCACATGACAACTGCCTGGCCATTTTTCTCACTATCACATGTTATAGCAGCTGAGACCCAAGAGATTACTTCAGGATCCTTCCCACCTCTCCCTAACGGCTAAGACAGCACTTGCCATTTTCAGAAGGGGCAGAGCGGGGTGACTCTAACTGCCCCTTTCCTCTCCCATGTGGGCAGCCCTGCAGGAAGCTCTGTGGCGCACACAGCACTAGCCCAGCGCAGTGTCAGGTCGGCACAAGATCCATTGGTTCAGTTTGGTTGCTGAAGGAGACAACACAGACCTGGCTCCAGTCCCCACTCAGTAACCTGGGGAAATGACCCACCAGGCCTGGGCCCCTCGGAGAGGCAACGATTCCCCACTGGCCAGGGCAGAGCCTCCCTCTCACACAGTCATGGAGCCTTCTCCCCCTGGTCCTGCCTCCCCCTTCACTCAGCTCTCACTGCTCGGTGCTGCCAGGGAGGGGCCTCACTGCGAGAGCCGCCCGGGCAGGTTCCTGCCACAGAGACACGTCCCAGAGCAGGACAGATGCTCAGACCGACACTGAGTGTTGCTCAGCGCTGGGGTGAGACAGGGAAGGACAAAAGGACCTGGGTTGTCGACAACTCCCTTTGATGTCGGCAGGGGAGCGTCCAGACTATCGCGCTGAGCCGACAAACAGCTGATCAGCTGTTTGTCGGCTCAACGCGGCAGCCATGTAAATTTAAATGAAGCGGCGATTATTTAAATCGCCGCTTCATTTTACTCTGTCGGGTAGCCTAATCTACATGCCTCTGTCGCCAGAGGCATGTAGTCTAGACGTACCCTAAGTCAGTGGTAACAAACTGCCAGTCCGCAGACCAGCAAGGGGCCAAGAACCCCTGCCTGCCAGGCAGAGGTGGAAAGTAACTAAGTAGAAATACTTGATTACACTACTCACGACCTTTTTTGGGTATTTCTACTTTACTCAAGTCATTTATTTTTGTCACACTTTGATTTTTATTCAAGTTATTTTATTTTTTTTAGACAATATTGTACTTTTTACTCCAGTCCCATTTCCAGAGGCGCTGGGTTACTCACGACTCACATCGTTCTGCTTTGCTAAAGCCCAGCTGCATATGCAAGCACCAGTCAACCAAGAAATAGCCAATCCACAAGCACAATGCCCCTGCCAAAGAAGAAGCCTTTTAATAACTGCTCCAACACCTTGTCATTCAAACCCAGTATCCCTGCAGGCCCTGCCAGCCTGAGACCTGAGCGAGCAGGGCGGCTGCCCAGGGCTCCGTGCTGAGGGGGTGATATGAGCAGTCTCATGTGACCTTACCTGGGACCAGGCAGCTAAACAGGAGGGAACCCAGCAGCCGGGGTCAGGGGGGACAGAGGCACTTACTTGTGCAGGGTGAATCCTCTGCTCTGGTGGGAGCAGCAGCAGGGTGGGTGGGTGCCAGGGGCAAGGGTTCCCCATTCCCCCTGGGACAGAGGCCCCTGTGGAAGCCCTGTGGGGGGGGGGGCAGGCTGTGCTGGAAGAGACTGGGGGTGGGTGACTTAGTGGGGGGGAGGATTGAAGAACAGGCCCCAGAAGCCTGATGCTAAAACTGCCCTCAGTCTGGAGTTTCACACCCTGACGGACCAGAATAAAGTGTGTCAAAGGAGCTACAGCCCCACAGCCCAGCCTAGGGATGGCTCAGCCAGTGGGTTAGAAGCACCGGGACACAGAGAGACTCAGGAGCTGCTCAGAGACAACCACTGGCAAGAAGCAGAACAATTCCCCGAGCAGACGATTGGTTCTGGCTCATTTGCTGGGACTTCAGGAGAACAACAAAGTCCTGAGTCTCCTCCCTCTGACTGGCCCCGGCTCAGCCAATCAGAACTGGGACTAGAACTGGAAGGCTGTGTCCACACTGGTGGGCTGTGTCTACGCTGACGGGTTATTGCGCAAGAAGGTTTACTGGAAAGCGTGGTAGGAGAGGGCTTCTTGCACAACAGCTCTGCTCTTTTCTACCAGGTGTAAGTCCTTTTGCACAAGAGCGCTTGCGTAAGAGGGCAGTGTGGACACGGGACAGGGGTTTCTTGCACTAGAGAGTGTCCACACTGCCATGGATGCTCTTGCTCAAAAGCACAGCTCACACATGGTAGTGTGGATGTTTCTCGCACAAGAAGCTGCCACTGCAAACATAGCCAAAGGGACCTTCAGAGCTAAAGTCCAGTCCCCTTCCTCAGAAGAGGACAAAGCACCACCTGCCTCAATGTTTCTCCAAATCAGGGAGTTACCAGGAGCCAGGTTCAAACCCACACAGACAAATGTCTATTGGATTTTAAGTCCAACGCCTTAACCACTCGGCCATCCTGGTGGTGTGAAGCAATGCAGAAGGGTGAAAGTTCTCTCTCCAAACAGCCCAGGGACTGCCTCTCAGAGCATCTGCCCATCCCATCTCTGTGTCCGTGCTTCCCACTGCAAGGCTGAGAGAGCTGCCCCCTCCTTGCCAGTGAGGAGGGAAGCAGGGAAAAGGGAAACCAAACAAGACAAAACCCAACATCCGCGGGGATTTCGAGGGATAAAGTCCTGATGGGAAAAACACCCCCCCTCCCACACACACAGACTTTCACCCAGTATTTTCCCCAACCTGCATTGGGCCAGCCCCCTATGGATCAAGCCAATATTTCCAGCCTTTGTTTTTATAGCATGGACAGCCAAACCCATTCACAAACTTTCGCCAGACCAGTAGCATTACGTTTACATGTCTGCAGGGCTTGCCAAGGGGCTGTGAACCCCGCTCACCAGCTGCGCAGAATCGCACACTGCGCATGCACAGACTGCACTGAGCACCGCACCGGGCTAAAGTCTACTCACCACGGCCAGGTAGATTGCCCTAATTGCCGAGCCCTGCAGATCTGCATACGCATTATGCAAATAAGTGTAGATATCTGCAAACACTGATCTGCTCACTCCCCCAACCTTGCACATGCTGGGTTTCCCTGGACCCAGGCTGGGATCAAACCCTCTGCTGGGAACAGCCCAGGGTGAAATCCTCCTCCTACAGCCCTGGGGGGGATGACCTCTGGGAAAGTGGGGGGGGGGTCTCTCTTACCTGCCCCCACAATGGGCAGGGACTGGGCTGGGGGCTCTACCCTGGGAGAGGTTCCTGAGGAGAAGCTTTCCCCCTCCTGGCAGCCGACACTGGGGGAGCTCTGAGACTCCAGGGCAAAGGCCTCCAGCACCCCAGGCCCTGGGATTAGGTGGCCCTGGAACCAGGCCCCCTGGAGTAGCTTTGTGGCCAGGGGGCTCTGACCACAGGGGGGCTGGCCCCAGAGCCAGGGCTGGGAGTCTGGTCAGCAAGTCAGACTCGCCCGTCAGCCTAAGCTGCTTTCTCCCCGGCTGCCGTTCCTGCCTGTCCCGTGCCAGCGCCGCACGCAGGCCAGTGGGGCAGGACGGGGGGTGTCAGTGGGGCCCTGCTCTCAGTCCATCCCTCACAGGCCCTGTGGGCTGCTGGAGGGATGAGCCCGTCGCCCAGGCCTGGCGCGGGGATGGAACATGGGGCACGTTTCCCCCTGTGAGCGTGTGTGGGGGCAGGAGGGAGCCACACGGGCCCGGCTGAAAGTTTTGTGCTGGGGCTGGAGGCTTGAGCCCGAGCTGTCGGCCTCAGTGGGACTTGCTCCTCCCCCCTCTCCTGCCTTGCTGCCTCCTTTGGCCAGCAGCGCTCAGGGGCAGCCAGGAGAGCCGGCACCAAGGGCAGAGGAGGCCGAGGCACAAGCCCCTCAGAGGGGACAGGCCTGAGGCCTCTGGCTTGCCCAGGCTCACGCCAAGGGGCTTTCTGTGGTGCCGGGCGGGGGAGGGAGGCCAGGCCCAGGCCGGTGGGAGAAGGGGCAGCGCCTGCCAGGGCAGCAAGGGGAGCTGCAGGGAGCGAGACGCGGCGTTTCTGCCTGGATCACTCAAGGGTCCTTCTGCGGGTGAAGCGCCTGTGACACCCCTGTGCTGCTGGGTTCTCCTGCCCCACCCCTGGGAGGCCGGCCCCTTCGGGGGGCTCTTGCCCTGACACTCATCCAAGGGCCACCTGGGCAAAGCAGCCTGCCCCAGGCACCTTCCATAGCTCAGCTGGCAGAGCAGAGGCCTGTAGCGGGTGCTCGGCAAGTGCCCTTAGGTGGCTGATTCAACTCCAGCTGAAAGGAGAGATTCTTCTCCCTCCCCCTGGCTGCAGGCCCGGCCTTAGGACCAGGCGGCTGCCTTGGGTCTGTCCCTTTGGGGCCTGGTGCTACAATTGACAAAATGGTTTTGGGTTCCAGCTGCCAATCAAATGTCTTGGGCTGTGCAGGCCTTGAGTCATGGCAAGAGCTGGAGGGGAATGGGGAACGGCTGCACTTTGGAATGGGAAGGGGGTGTCTAGGGTTTTGTCACCAACACGGCTGTTCCTGTTCTGTTCCATGCTGTGAACGTTCCTGAGAAGGTTGGAACCAACCCGGCTCCTTTAGGGGCGGAGACTGAGGTGTTTAAACAGCGCGAGCAAACCGGGGGCAGCACCAGCCGGCCCAGGCGGGGGAGAATCGCACTCGGGTGTCCCGGGGTCTGGCTCGATCACAGCGGGCGGGGTACCGAGAAGGGCCGCAGGTGCAGGCTGCAGCGTTGGAGGCTGGGGACTTTGCTGCCGCGGGGCGGGCTGGATCCTCTGTAGGCTCCGTGGCTGACCCACCCTCCCCCGGGGCAGTTCAGCGGCTCGTGCCCTGGCCCTTACACGCGGCAGCGACCAGAGCCCCAAGCCCACCTGCCCCTCCCGAGGGAAGCGCAGAGCCCGGCACCCCCAAGCTACCGGCCCAAGGGGCCACGGGGAACCAGCGCACGGCCTGCGCCCGGAACAGCGGTGGGACCAGCAGCAGCTGCCCAGCCCGGCCCGTGGCAGCAAGCTAGGGGCTGCAGCCGCAGCTCGGAGATCTGGGCTCCTCCGCGCACTCGGGCGTACCTCGGGGTGCTCATTTACATACCCACGATGCATTGGGCACAGTGATTCACCACCCGCGTCCATGGGGCAGAGTTTGCTCCTAAAGCCCCTGGCTCCCATGCAAAACTCGGGCTATCAGCACGGCAGAGCAACAGGCTGCAGAAGGGGTGGGGATTTGCAGACAGTCCGGTGTAGCCACCGTGAGTTGAGAAACAGACGCCGTTTTTCTGGCAGCGCCTCTGCAGCAACTGTGGTATACTCCGGGTTCTCTTCAGATTGTATAAATCTTTGGCCTTTTACTAAAGATTTCTGTGGAGAGGAACATTTAAGAGTTTATACTCAATTTTTTGAGGCTTCACTCTGGTAAAGCTACTTAATGGTGTGAAAAAACAGAACTGAACTATTAGTTTTTGTAATGAGGCCTGTAGATGCCTGTGTTTATTTGAAAATGTTGTACCTTATGATGTGCTACCTTTTTAATAGTAGTAGTTGTGTTAGTCTAGTCTAGCTAAAACAAAAAATAGAACTATGTAGTGCTAACAAGAGGGGCTACATCTAGACTGGCATGATTTTCTGGAAATGCTTTTAATGGAAAAGTTTTCTGTTAAAAGCATTTTTGGAACAGAGCATCTAGATTGGCACGGACACTTTTCCCCAAAAGCACTTTTTGCGGAAAAGTGTCCGTGCCAATCTAGACTCGCTTTTCCGCAAAAAAGCCCCGATCGCCATTTTCGCGATCGGGGCTTTTTTGCAGAAAACACTACTGTGCTGTCTACAGTGGCCCTTTTCCGGAACCGGAAAAAGGACTTTTGCCCGAACGGGAGCAGCATAGTATTTCCGGTAAAGTGGCTGATTTCTTACAGTAGATCATCAGCGCTTTTCCGGAAATTCAAGGGGCCAGTGTAGACAGCTGGCAAGTTATTCCGGAAAAGTGGCTGATTTTCCGGAATAAGTGGCCAGTGTAGACACAGCCCGGATGCGCCCAGCTACGGAGGGCGACAGGCCCAGTTGGACCGGGGATGTCGGGGCGAGAGCGGAAGCCGCACGGACCCAGTGCCTCCTGAGTGGCGGCTCCTGTCCGAGCCAGCTCCTGCTGGGTGTGCGGGCCGCAGCCGGGGAGAGTGCCGGTGGGGTCGGGAGTCGGGGTGCAGCAGCGCCGCCAAAGCAGGGCTCAGGCCGGAGAGGAGAGAGAGCTCCGGGCCCGGGGAAGACAGGCAGGCAGGGGCGTGTCCCGGGCGGAGAGGCAGAGGGGCGTGAGTACATATGCAGATGTGGGCGCGAGCGGAGGCTTGTGGGAGTGGGAGCGGGCTGGCAAGCGGGGCCCGCCTTGGGCAAGCGGGGCTCGGTGTGGGTGTCGGGGGCGGCTTGGGGGTGGGTGCGGGCAGTAGGGGAGCGTTTGGGGCGCGGCGGTGTGGGTGCGCGAGGCGGCGTCCCCTGTGATGTGAGAGGCTTTGGGCGGTGGGGGGCAGGCGGTGGTTGTGCAGGTGGAACTCATACTTACCTGGCAGGGGAGATATCATGATCATGAAGGTGGTTTTCCCAGGGTGAGGCTCATCCATTGCACTGCGGGTGTGCTGACCCCTGTGATTTCCCCAAATGTGGAAAACTCAACTGCATAATTTGTGGTAGTGGGGGACTGCGTTCGCGCTTTCCCCTGGCGCTCGCTGTGAACAATAGACTGACAGATGACCAAGCCAAACAGAGAAGAAATGTTACTGCTTCTGTTCTTGTTCTTTTTTCTCTCTGTGGTGAGCATTGCTAGTTTTTTGCATTTTTCTCTGCTCGGTCCCTGTTCTGTGCTAAGGCTTGGCTTGGCTGGTCCCTGGGGGGGCTCTTTTTTCTGCTGCTTCTGCCATTTCCTGGAAAGCACATTGCTTTCCTAGGCCATTGATGCCCCTCTTCAGCCACCCTGCTTGCCTTACAGGAAGTTTCCCCTAATGGCTTGCTGGCCCTCGCTGCAGCCCCAGCCCCTTGCTTCTCGTCCTGGCCTCCTCTCCCCCCCCCCCCCCCCCGAGCTTCAGAAGAACCAGAAGTTCTCCCTTCTCTGCCTAGCAGCCTTTTATGGCCCTGAAAACTCTTAGCAGCTCCCCTCTAGCAGACTCCCTTCCAATCTTCTACACCCCGCACAGTCAGTTTCTCTTGCACTTTTCTGCATTCCCTGTCTCCGATTTGTATGAGTCTGCCTCCCTTCCCGCCCACAGGGCCCAATGCTCCAGCTAGGCCTAATCCTCACTGTGTAAAGCGGAAGAATTACTTTTCCTGTCTTGCGCACGACGCTGCTGCTTCCGCTAACGTGCCCCAGAACGATGTTCGCTGCTCTGGCAACCCGTTTACCGCTCTCAACTCCCGTTTACCTCGTGGTCCGCTGTGACAGCCAGCCTCTCCCTGGTCTTCTCCCCTGCTGCGCCGATTCTTGTCCACAGTATTCCTTCCTAGACAGCCGTTTCCCATTCTCTCTCTCTCTCTCTCTCTCTCTCTGCCACCCTGCACGTGGGCACAAGCAACGGATTGATCGTTCGTAAGCGGAGTACTTTGCATTTGGCCTTATTGAACTTCATCGTAGTCTCTCCAAACCATTTCTCCGCTTTGTCCAGATCATTTTGAATTGCGAGGATCCTGTCCTCCACAGCACCTGCAACCCCTCCCAGCTCGGGGTCCTCCGCAGTCTTGATAAGCGTACTCTCTACGCCGCCCATCCGAATGGCCGAGGAAGGGAACCGGGCCCACAAGGAATCCCTGCCGGACCCCCGCTCATTACACCCTTCCAGCGAAGCTGGGCACTACGTCGATAACTATTCCCTGGGAACGGTACCTCTGACCCTTTAGCAGCCCCCTGACGGTAGCTCCGGCTAGCTTGCGTTTGGCTAGCGAGCGCGTTCGTGCGCAAGTCACGTGAGACGGTACCCACAGCTTTCCCGAAGACAGCAGATATACCCTTTTGATAGGTTGCCCCTTCCCCCTCTTCGGGAATCTCTCCCGCCTGCCGCGAGTTTTCTGAAATAATCCTCCATGTCTCAGATGTCACCCCAGTCAGCTCCTTGAGTACGGGTGGGAGGGGATGCATTTCATCACACTGCCTCAGTATCTCGGCCTTCGCAACATCCTCCGGCGTAGGCCCCAACTCCACGGCTGCCGGGAAACAGATTTCTGGGGCTACGTCTACATTGGCACCTTTTTCCGGAAATGCTTAAAACGGAACCGTTTTCCGTTATAAGTATTTCCGGAAAAAAGCGCGTCTACATTGGCAGAATGCTTTTCTGGAAAAGCACTTTTTCCGAAAAAGCGTCCGTGGCCAATGTAGACGCGCTTTTCCGGAAAAAAGCCCCGATCGTCATTTTCGCGATCGGGGCTCTTTTGCGGAAAAGACTACTGGGCTGTCTACACTGGCCCTTTTCCAGAACAGTTTTTCCGGAAAAGGACTTTTGCCCGAATGGGAGCAGCATAGTTTTTCCGGAAAAACACTGACGATTTTACATTAGATCGTCATTGCTTTTCTGGAAAAGCAAGCGGCCAGTGTAGACAGCTGGCAAGTTATTCCGGAAAAGCGGCTGCTTTTCCGGAATAAATGGCCAGTGTAGACACAGCCTGGAAAACACAGTGTAGACACAGCTTTTCTGGAAAAACTTGCCAGTTGTCTACACCGTCCACAACGTTTGCTGCCTCACCCTTTCCCCAGAACACTGACGAACATGTTCCACGGTGCAGACGAAATAAGCTCTTTCGAAAAATGCTCGAAAGAAGCAGCGCCATTGGTGCGGCTCAAATGGCGTAGCTTATTTCGAGCCGCAGCTGTGGCACAGATGTGCCCAACCGGACCAGGAAGGTCGGCCTACGGTCTGCAAAATGCAGTCCTGCCGCGTAAGCCGATCCCACGGCTACTCGTTTTGCGTTTCTCTTTCCCGTGCTGTCAAGTCTGTTCAACGCTTTACGCCTCTGAAGGAATAGGCCTTCCATTCTACCTGCGGGCCGAGAGTCACATCTGGATGCGGATGGGGGGGGGGCGGCGCGGGGCTTTTTTGCGGAAAACACTACTGTGCTGTCTACATTGGCCCTTTTCCGGAATAGTTTGCCCGAATGGGAGCAGCATAGTATTTCCGGAAAAGCGGCCGATTTCTTACAGTAGATCATCAGTGCTTTTCCGGAAATTCAAGGGGCCAGTGTAGACAAGTTATTCAGGAAAAGCGGCTGGTTTTCCAGAATAAGTGGCCAGTGTAGACACAGCCATTGGCCCGAAAGGGGCATGCTAATTTTCAACTTTAGAATAGGGAAATCCGCGGGGGATTTAAATATCCCCCGCGGGATTTAAATAAAGATGTCCGCCGCTTTTTTCCGGCTTGGGGAAAAGCCGGAAAAAAGCATCTAGACTGGCCCGATCCTCTGGAATAAAGCCCTATTCCGGAGGATCTCTTATTCCTACTTCAAAGTAAGTGGAGTACTTGCCCGATCCTCCGGAATAAAGCCCTATTCCGGAGGATCTCTTATTCCTACTTTCCCAAGCCGGAAAAAAGCGGGAGACATCTTTATTTAAATTCCATGGGGGATATTTAAATCCCCCGTGGATTTCCCTATTCTGAAGTTGAAAATTAGCATGCCCCTTTCGGAAAAGGGGCCAGTGTAGACGTAGCCATTATGTTTAAACAGCTGCCATATGAATGTACCTGAAAGTCACAAGGATCAATGATCTGTGTGAAAGGCAGGTGGCCAGTAATTAGAGCCTCATGTATGTTGTGTGCACAAAGGAAGGTAGGAATGTGCACAGGGCAGTCTGATAACGGTGTTTAGTGTCTGTTTGTAACAGGCTCCTGCCCATCTCCGCTAGATTTGGGCAATTCCTCCACCAATTGCAATACACACTAGGCCGTTCCTCCACAGCTGGGTGTGGTTCTTGTTCTTCTGCACAGCACAGCCCATGGAGACGAGGGACCTGCCATTGGGCTTCCAAATCCTACCCTTGTTGAACGGATGGAAACAGAAACCAGACACACAGCGGGTTTGAGCTGGCTCCAGCTGAGGGACGGGTTTGCCTGGTTTATGTGCATTGGCACAGGACAGCAGTAAGGATTCGTATTCATTTATAGAATCCAAAAAATAGAAACCTAGAATGTAATAGAATGGAATTGGAGACTTAAAGACTTAAATGTTTCCATTGAATGATCAGTTGGATTTGAAGATTTGAAGTAACGCTCATATAATTTGTGCTCTATCACTGAGCTACTGAGCTACTCTCCCTGATGTTTGCACTGTTAGGAGTTGAGAAGGGAACAAGAAGCTTTTGTAGCCCACACACCCCTGGGCCTGTCTCCATCACTTCTGCCTCTGCCAAGTGAAGGAAGGCCCCTGGGCCCAGCATCTTTCTACCCAACCAGGGCTGGCTTTTGGGGAGAGCAAGGGGCCACTGGAGCTGCTTGGTCCCCTGGCTGGGTCCATGGGGAGGTGGCTCTGCTCAAAGCCAGACTGGTTTTCCTATTGTTAGGTAGGACCCTGCAATCCATGTTCTCTCCTGCTTTTGTAGCCTCTGTTGCCTTCTGCAGGTGTCCTTTCTGATGGGACAGGCCACATTCTTCTGAGGGTTTGGGTACCATGTTGCTCTAGAAAGGCTTGTGGCCAAGACACAGGCCTCGCTGTGAGCAGGATTTGAACCTGCACAGGAAAACCCTATTGGATTTCTAGTCCAACACCTTAACCACTCGGCCATCACAGCTCTAAGTAACAGTAGGCCAGGGAAACTGGTAAATAATCTTTTTGATCTGAGGAAGTGGGTCTGGCCCACGAAAGCTCATCATCTAATAAACCATCTTGTTAGTCTTTAAAGTGCTACATTGTCCTGCATTTTGCTCCAGGCCGACAGGACAAGTCACTTTCATTCTGAGACTTTCCACTGTGCTCGCTGCAGCCATGGCTCCCTCTGGGCTGGGGAAGAGGATCAGTTTCGATTTTCTGAGCTCAGGCTCTACCTGCCTCCAGCAACAACCGGCTGTTCCCCTCCCTAGAGCTGACTCAGGCTGTTTCCTGTAATGGGAAAAGCCAGCAGGAGCCATCCCAGCCCTGGAGGCTTTGGTGATCAATGTCCCACACTCAGGCTCTGGCACCTGCCCCTGGGCTGGTGTGGGAAGTCTCTGGGGCGTCACATGTTCCCCAGAATCCACCAGGCTGGGCTGCTCAGCTCCCAGAACTGTGCCTATAAGGAGTGAGAGTGAATCTTGTGCAGAATTCATTGTGTTTGATGTGTGATGTTGACAGATAAAGTAACAGTTGAGTATTTATATGGATCTAGTTACATGCTTTCAGTTGCGGTTTTCCCATGTTCAATTTTCACAGCAGTGGGAAATGCTAGGGGGAGGGGCAGGCAGTACTGGGCTCAGACAGTTACTATTCAGTGACAGACACTGAGATTCAAACAGGAAAAACTTCATTATTAAACCACAAACTGTGGCTGTGACTCTCCACAGGCCAAGCCGAGGCCCCTCGAGGACAGGAAGGTCTCAAGCAGCCCGGCTCCTCCTGGGCCTGGGTGGAACGTTCAGGTGACACGTTCCGGGGCCCGAGCCCGGCCGAGTCCGCGCGCTCCCGCCCCTCTGGCCCGAGAGGCGGGTCCGTGTCTCGCGCCGGAGGAAGGGCAGGCGCGTCACTGGGCTACCGCGTTCTCATTGGTTGGTGGATCCCCGGCCCCGCCCCCTTCCGAGTCCCTGGCCCCGCCCTCGGCGTCTCTGGGCAGCCCTGTCACTCCTGGCGGGCCAGCGGGGCCAGGGAATCCCCCTCACCCGGACTAGAGAGCAAGGGGCGGAGCAATGTACGTCACTGATGATGCGGCCACGGAGGCGGGCGATTCTGCATCACTGGGGCGTGACAGCCCGGGGAACCCTTGTCAATCGGAGCGAGAGCAAGGGGCGGAGCAATAACGTCACAGTGGGGGGCGGGGTCCGTTGCGCTCCTGCTGCGGCCAGTGGCTGCCACGGGGGCTGTGTCTACACTGGGCCACTTATTCCGGAAAATCAGCCACTTTTCCGGAATAAGCTGCGAGCTGTCTACACTGGCCCTTGAATTTCCGGAAAAGCAACGATGCTCTACTGTACAAAATCAGCCTCTATTCCGGAAAAGCTACGCTGCTCCTGCTCGGGCATAAGTCCTTATTCCGGAACACTGTTCCGGAAAAGGGCCAGTGTAGACAGCCCAGTAGTCTTTTCCGGAAAAAAGCCCCGATCGCGAAAATGACGATCGGGGCTCTTTTCCGGAAAAGCGCGTCTACATTGGCCACAGATGCTTTTCCGGAAAAAGGGCTTTTCCGGAAAAGCATCTGTGGCCAATGTAGACGCTCTTTTCTGGAAATACTTATAATGAAAACTATTCTGTTTTAAGCATTTCCGGAAATTCATGCCAGTGTAGACACAGCCGGGGAGTGCTGTGGGCGCAGGGATGGAGGAGGCGGGGGGAGGGGCAGGGGTTGCACTGCGGCGGGGGCCGCTACAGGGGATGAGACTGCGGGGTGGGGGGTTATGGGGCTCGGGAGAGGGGGGCTGGATTGGGGGGGGAATTGGGGAATACAAGTTCCCTTTGCAGAAGCGGCACGTTCGTTTGCGCCCGATTCTCCCTCCCACTCCCAGCACCGCGCGATCTTCTCTGCCCTGATCGGTCCGTGGGCGGGGGGGGAAGGGTGGCGCTGCAGGGCATCACGGTGCGGGGGGGTTTGTGGGGGGCGGGGCTGGAGCGGAGGAAGTTGCGCGGGGGGGATAAAAGTTCCCTTTGCAGAGGCGGCACTTTCCTTTGCTCCCACTTCTCCCCCCCCCAAGCACCGCTCCATCCTCTCTGCCCGGGGCGGTCCGTGGGAGGGGGGACCCGCAGCGCGGGCTCACAATCTGCAGCGCCCTTGGCCCCACCGCGGGGCTCTGGACCCTCCCCCCTTACGGGCCCCCAGCGCATCAGCTGGTTCGGGGCCGCTCCGCTGTCCCGCGGGAGGCTCCCCCCGCAGAGCCGGTGCCCGCCCCAGGGGAGCTGCTCTCGGCACAGACACGCGGGGAGCGGCTGCCCCGGGGCCTGGAGAATCTCGCCCCGGACTGGCTCCCACAGGCGGAAGCCACGTGGGGCCCCGCGGCGCTGGGGGCGTGGCCGGGCAGCTCGCGGGCTGAGCTAAACCCCGGGCGCTGGACTCTGCTCGGAGCCACTAGCCCGGTGCGCATGCGCGGTCTGAGCGCGCCCGCCCCATTCTACACCCCGCAGCCGGGATTTTAGTGCGTCCCCGCCCGTCACTCCCCGCCCGCCCCACGGCGGCCGCAGTAACGTCACGCGCCGCGCGTCCTGAGGTAGGAGCCGTTGCGAGGGGCCGTTGGCGCCGTTACTCGCTGCGGGGTTGGCCCAGAGCGGAGGGGGCGGCCCGGCGTGAGGGGGCTGGGGGAGGAGGCGGCGTTAGGTATCGGGGCGCCCCCCTCCCCGCGGTCCCTCCGTCGGGCTTCCTGATTCTCCCGCCGCGCAGGGTGTCTGGGCGGGCCGGGGGCGCACAGAGGGGCTGCGGGGGGGGGGGGGATATTAACACGGGGTGAGGAGGGGCCCTGGTCTGAGGGTCGCAGAGATGGGGGGGGGTCTGGCTGGGGCAGGTGGCTGAGGGGCCCAGGGGAGGATCTGGCGGGGGCAGCGGTGAGCGAAGATTTGGGGGCTTCTTCGTTTTTTAATTTTGATTTTGTTTTTTTATTCTCAGTGCTGGTGCCCTCACGCCCCTGGACCTGCCCGGCTATTGCTGAGCTCAGGGAAGTGACACGGCCTCTCCTCCCCAGCCCAGCGGCAGCCATGGCTGCAGAGATTCCCGTGGAAAGTGTCCGGGAGGAAGCGCCGCGTCCCGGCTGTCTGGAGGATTTCACAGCCCCTGTCACTCTGGAGTGTGGGCACAATTTCTGCCAGGCCCCCCATAGCCCTCAGGACAGAGACACTGAGCAGCAGGGACCTCTCTGGCCCAACTGGAAGCTGGCAAATGTGATGGAACTAGCCAAGCCGCTGAGTTTCCAGGCAGCACAGAGAGCAAGATGGGACGGGGTGTGCGGGGAGCACCAGGAGACTCTGAAGTGGTTCTGTGAAGAGAATCAAACTCCCATCTGTGTGGTGTGTGACAGATCCCAGGCTCACATGGTGGTGCTCATACAGGAAGGTGCCCAGGAGTACAAGGTACAGAGTTACTGTCCAGTGTGTTTTAATTACAGCATTATTTCACTAACAGTTACTGGGCACAGTTGTGACACAGCTCAGTAAAGCCTACAAGACATGCTGTAAAAAGTAAATGCTCTGGCTTTGTGGCAACTTACGTCAAGATACCCCATGTGGGAAAGGTTTCTCTGGGGCTGTGAATCCTGAAACCCAGCCCTCACTGGGTGTTTGCACAAGGGAAGGTGTTAATAGTCAGAAAGGTTTAGATCACAGGAGGTACAGGCCACTCTATCAGTGAGTTGCCTTGGGACTGGAGAAGAAGAGGTTACAAGCTGTTATTGATCGGTGGAACAATCTGTCATTTGCCTTATAGACCTGCAATGGCAGCTGAGACCTGCACAACATCCAGCAAGGGAAAGTCCCTTCTCTGAGCAGGTCACAGTCCAGTTAGACAAACTGTGGGAAGTGAAGGTGGGGCAGCACCTAGTCGCTCATAGTCGCCAGGCACGTCAGGGATAGAGTTTAGCCCTGTACCCTGTTAGACTTACACTGCTCCCTGCCCCTCAGCATCACTGAACAGTGATGAAGTGTGGCCGTTGAGGAGGAAAAGATGCCTTGATAAAGCCCTAGGTCAAGCAGGGAGTGAAGGTTTCTAATAGGGATGCCGAACTTCTGAGGTGCTCCATGAGGGGTTAAACTCCAATGCAGCTGCCTGCACTAGATGAGGTTGCTGAGCTGGATGCTGTATGGGGCCCCGAGCACCTTCACTCCACCCGTAGCAGGACTTCAGGAAGTGCAGGTCCATGCCAGACACAACTAGGAGTCAACTGGAATGTAGCAAGAGTTCAAACTGGTTAACTGAAGAGCTAATGCTTATCCGTGCTAGTTACTGGTTAAACTCCCCACTTCCCCAGCAGTGCCTGCTTCCCTGTGGCAGCTAACGTCAGTCTGCAGCTGCTGGGAGTTCCCATTAGCCAGCAGTCTTTGTGGCCACCCCCGGCAGACCTCGCGAGAGATCCCCGGCCCAGGAGAGCCCATTTCTGCTACCAGCCTTTCCTGTCAGCAGGTTAAAAAACTCCTTTTACTGATAAAATTATAATCAGTTACATGATTAGTATTGTTAAGCATTTTTACCTCCCTATTCCCCACCTGCATCATTCTTTATAAAGGTGCCACCACTGATCCTTCCCTTACCCTCGTAGGTGTCCTGCTGCATCCTCAGTCTCTTCTTGTGTCTTTTTCTATGGACACAACCAAGTCCAGGGCTGAGTCCCTGCTGGACAGGGGCAGAGCTCCACAAAACTGGGACTCTCTTAAAGGCAGACAAATGGGCTCCCGACATCTGATGGGGTTTGCCCTTGTTCTTATATCTGTTTCTTCAGGAAAAATTGGAGGCCCATTTGAAGACTCTGAGGGAAGAGAGAGAAAAGGTGCTGGGAAGGAAAGCAACAGCAGAAGGGAAACGCCAAGAGTATCTGGTAGGTGCATGTGCTTTGAACTAGCAGGGACTGGCCGTGGGAGGGCTGTTAGCAGGCAGACTCCTGTTTGGCCCTGGTGACGTTGGGCTTCTTTGTGTTTCTCCTGGATCATGAATTGCTGGCTGAGATCCATGTGTAGACAGGCCTTGAGCTTCTATGTCAGTGCATGAGTTAATGTCCAGTCTTTGTGGTTTTCCCAGACATCCTCCCCAAGTGAGCTGAATGTCCCCCTGAAGGGCTGTCTGATCACTTGGTGTATTAACATGTTTCCTTCTTTTTCCTTCCTGGTTATCTCTGTCAGGCTGGTGCTGAGTCCTGCCTCATGCTGCTCAGGGTCTGAATTTCCAGAGCCCATGAATAATAAAAGTTACTGCCCATGGCAGACATGGGAACATCCCTTTCAGAGGGACACAGGGCCCAAAGGAGATGCTGGGAGAGCTACCTCTGCCTACTAACCACAAAGTACAGTCAAATGTCACACATTTTAGGGTTTTCCAAGAAATTCTCCCTGCTGCGCACTCAGCTCTCCATGAAAGGGCCCTGGGCTCCATTCATGCCCTTGACCAGCCCTTTCCCTGCTTTCATACAGAAATGGACGCAAGCCGAGAGGCAGATGATTGTGGCTGAGTTTCAGCAGCTGTGGCAGTTCCTAGAGGAACAAGAGCGACTCCTGCTGGCCCAGCTGGAGAAGCTGGATGAGAAGATTGGGAGGCTCCAGACTGACACTGTCAGGAAACTCTCCGTGCAGATTTCCCATCTCAGTGAGGGGATCGGTGAGCTGGAGGGGACATGTCAGAAGCCAGCGAGTGAATTCTTGCAGGTGAGACTGAGGAAGAAACATCCCAGCTCCCCACACAGGGACGGGAGGCTCCTAAATCACAAGTGCTGAGGTCCAGCTGTCAGATCTGGGTGTAACTCCAGGGCAGGGACTCTCTTCCCATGTTTGCAAAATCCCTTCCCTGAGGTCCTCTGTGTGTGTCCAATGGGGCTGAGAGTCTTTTCTGTGTCTTTTTTTTTTTTTCTAGGACGTCAGAAGAACCCTGAGTAGGTACGTGGCTCTCACTCCCCTCACGCTGCACAGCTCAGGGAAAGAGCTTGGAGCTGATGTTAGCACCACATCTCCACAGGGCTCTAAGAGGCAGATGTTAGATACGAGTATCTCTGACTCATTGAATTCTGAGAGTCTCACCGTTGCACAGCAGACTCTGGGATTCCCTATTCAGGGATCAGTCTGACCTCAAGTGTTTCCTGGAGCTGTCACCTCCCTGGGGACTGGCTACCTCAGGACTGTGAGGTGGAACGTGGGCCTGTTGCTGCTGGGCACTGGGCACAGTCAGCCCAGGGCAGCAAGGACCAAGAGTCTGTCCCAAATGAGGGCTGTTTGGAGACCTGTGTGGAAGGAGCTGGGGAGGGAGTAGCTGGTGTCTCATTCTAGTACCTAGTGGACAGATTCCTTCACCCCTTCACCTGGGAACCTCTTGTCTTTCAGTGTCTGGAGGCCAAGGAGTGAGTTGGCCATGAAGACTCAATTCCCCTTTTGTCCCCCAGCCAGTCTCCCCAGGCCAGAAATGAAGAACTGCAGTGGGGCCTTTCAGGGGAAGGTTTCATGGCCATGGGATATGTTGTCCCTGCTCTTAGGCTGGGAGAATTGGAGGAATTCTAACTCCAGGCCTGTTAGAGCTGAGACTTACTAGCCAGAACTTATCAGCAATAAATGAAATACAATCACATTGAATTGTTTCTGTCCAGGTGTGAGATGGGGCAGTTCCAGCTGCCAGAGGAGATTTCCCCTGAACTGGAAGAACAAGTCAGAGGTTTCTCCCAGAAAACGATTGCTCTGTCGGAGACTCTGAGGGAGTTCAAAGGTAACTAGAAGGGATGGATGAAAGGAAAGTGGTTCAAGTATCTGAGACCATTGAATCTGGCCTCTGAAGCCAACCTTCCCCTGCCTCAATTCCCACGTGGAGAATGATGGCCCCATCACTCTGCTATCCTTAGAGACACTGAGCGAACAGACCCAACTGATTGCAGATAAATCCAGGGATCTGCAAACTCTGAACCTCCCATTCAGAGATCAAAATGGCCAAAGTTCCTATGATGGCCACGTATTCCGCCACCATGGCTCCAGGTTATGATAAGAAGCAGTAAGTGAATGAGAAACCAAGTGGAAGGGGGTGAGGAGAGAAGAGTAAATCTCATTTACAGCTTCTCTCTCCTGGGACGGGTGTCAGGCTGCAGGGATGTTGGCTCCATAGCTGGGAGGTGCCCGAGTGAGAAAGGAAATGAAAGTTTAGACTTTCATATTAAATTCCTGAAACAATTCAATGTGATTGTCTCTGTCTCTGATACAATTGAAATGCAGAGTTCAGCATGGGGACATGGTTATAAACAGGAGAGCCTGGAATCTCACCTCTCTTATACCTTCCCCCACCAGACACTCTGCCCTCTGCACTGGCGAGAGCAAGAGGAAAATCCCTGGGAGCTCTCAGACAAGGTGAGTTTGCAGGTGGAGAGTCTTTAAATGATGAAAAAATTCCAGTGGAAACATCTTCATGGGGTTTTCATTAAAGTTACCAACAACGGCAACCATAGTGGACTCAGACCTAAATCACATACACTGATCAGTGAGGAGCCCCAGGGGCACTGTATGGGGGCCTGTGGATAGTTGGAAAAACACTGGTCTATGGGTTTGTGATGCTAAAGGGGTGAAGCTAAAGCACACATAGGATGGCACCTTCAGGCTCAGATTTCACTGCTCAGTTTCAACATGGGGTTGGTTTCAAACAATAAATAGGGTGAAAGGCTGAGAGCTGCCAGGCTTCCACTATATCAGGTAGTTCAAGGCAAGAAACTGCTGGATTCCCAAGGGCTGTTACGTCTAGTGGAGGCATGGGCAAAATAAGAGTCCATGGGTCTGATCTACCCGACTAAGCCATTTGATCTAGCCCACAGATGCCACTCTCCATCTGCAAGCCACTCAGAAAAAAACTGTGAGCCTAGAGGGGAGGAGGAAAGGGTTCAGACATTGCTTCCACCCCCAGAGCAATCTTATTCGCTGGTTTCTGGCCAGAAACAAAGCACTGCGCCCCTTCCCCTCTGGGTCAAGTATTTACACACCCACATGGCCCTGCAGTCTGTGAGAGGGTCAAGCAGGCTCCCTGCCTGCCTGAGGTGCTTGGTCTCTGCCCAGGAGTCACTCAGATAAGGCTCCTGTCCAAAGCTTGCCTCTGACACCCCAACCATCTCTCTTCCCCTCCTAATCTCTGCTCCCCACTCCTGCCCCACACTCTGCATACCCAAACTCTGTTCTCCTGCTGCAGCTATAAATGCAAGAGCTCTCTGTGGTCAGAAACCCACAGCCTCTTATTTGTCCACTCAACCACTTACTTTAAATATCTAACTTTAATTTAGATAATGAATAGTTGGCTAATCCAGTGTCCTAGATCACAGCCTGCCTCCTTCACCCAAACTCCCTCTTAGACCCCCTCTGTCTTCCATCCCAAACCCTTGCCCCAAACTTCCTCTTCATCCCAGCATCCGTCCCAGACCCTGCATTTCCTGCATTAATGTCATGGAAGAGTGCAGCTCTCAGCCACTTTGCATTTGGCCCCCCATCAAAATGTATTACCCACGCTCTCGAGTGGATAAGGCTCAGTGAGAAACAATAAGGGACAGCTGAAGCCAGACTATTTCAGGTTAGAAAAGAGGCACGAATGTTTGATAGGGAAGATGATTTGCTTCTGAAACAAATGAGCAAAGAACTGGTGGATTCTCCATCTCTTGATGTCTTCAAATCACGGGGACTTTCTAGAAAATACACTTTGGGGAAATGGAGCCTTGTGCCTGGGGAAATGGACTGAGTGTAATGGCTTGTGCCACTCGGGGGGTCCGACTTCATGATTAAGGATATCTTCTGATCCCATGAATCTTAAGATCTCATCCTGCAAACACTCAGCGCACGTGTTTAATAAGTATCTGAATGGTGGTGGTAATTTCACTGACTCTGTTGTGAAAAGGCTTTATATCATCTTTGTCAGATGAGAGAGCAAAGTTTGTGCTGCAAATCCATGAATGAAGACTAAGGGTTTTAAATACAGCAGCCTGCATTTAGCCTATGTCCATGTTCAGGCAGATGAATATGTGGCTTATCAGAAACGCTGGGTGCTGAGAACTAAATCCCATTGTTGCAGATGCAGTAATGTAATTCAAGTCAGGTACAGAGAGAAATGAATGTGGATTTGGGATCTAACTTCTGTTCATGGAATATCTAGACTAAAGCTTTTGCCCACAATGGCAGAATCTAGCACATGTGTCACCAGGGACAGAGTCTGGGTGGAATGGAGGTGTGGAAAGGATTAAAGCCCCTTCTGAAATGTCTCCAATTCCCCTTCTCCCCCTGTCAGGCTGCAGAACACCCATGTCTGACTCCAGTTCAGCCCCTGGCCTGCAGAGCCAGGGACAGGAAATGGCCGTGGCGGAGCCGGTGAGCTTCGAGGAGGTGGCTGTGTACTTCTCTGAGGAGGAATGGGCTCTGCTGGACCCGGGCCAAAGAGCCCTCTACAGGGATGTGATGCAGGAGAATTACGAGGCTGCAAGCTGGCTGGGTAAGGATTCCTGTCCCCTTGTGTAACAGAACCTGGGTGGGCTCTGGCGCAGCTGGGTTGCATTTGGTTCAGGGTCCCTCATTGTGCGAACCCTCAGTATCAGCAGTATCTGCCCCAGTAATCCTGGCTCCTGTGTGAGAGGAGGTCCAGCGACATAATAGTGGTGCTGCTCTTCCCACAGCCAAGGTCTCATTGTGGTTCTCACCATCATGCCCATGTTGTGCCTTGGCCGGAGGTGTCAGTGGAAGGGCCCAGGCAGGAACGGCAGGTACCAGAGTTTTGGGGCTGGCTGCAGCTGCTCTTAGGGTGCGTCTAAACTACAGGGTAGGGGGTGAGTTATTATGCAAGGGGCTCCGAACCTGTCTGACCAGTTACCTCCCAGGGAGTGGAACAAAGGAAGGAGGGCGAAGTCAGCCCTGGCGGCAGGGCAGGGCTGGAGGAGGGTCAAGTAGTTTCTGTTGGGGATGATGGAGGCAGCCTAGGGAAGGGGCTGGAATTTAGGGGCCCGGCCCAATCTCCCCCATCTCTAGGGGGGCTGAGACATCCTAGGCCTGCCCTGTAACCCGATTACATCTATGCTGTACTGTATCCTGGAGACGCAATAAACTCCCTCTATTCTACTGGCTGGTGGAGTCTGTTTGTGCCACTAAGGGGGGGCAGCAGTCGGGGAAACCCCGATGCGTCGTAACAGCCGCGATTGTTTAAATCGCGGCTTCAATTCCCTTGGCCGATCCGCCTCATCTACATGGCTCCATCGACGGAGCCATGTAGTTTACACACACCCTTAGGCTACGTCTAGACTGGCATGATTTTCCGGAAATGCTTTTAACGGAAAAGTTTTCCGTTAAAAGCATTTTCGGAAAAGTGTCTAGATTGGCACGGACGCTTTTCGGCAAAATCACTTTGTGCGGAAAAGCGTCCATGGCCAATCTAGATGCGCTTTTGCGCAAAAAAGCCCCGATTGCCATTTTCGCGATCGGGGCTTTTTTGCGCAAAACAAAACTCAGCTGTCTACATTGACCCTTTTGTGCAAAAGGGACTTTTGCCCGAACGGGAGCAGCATAGTATTTCCGCAAAAAGCACTTATTTACAGTAGGAAGTCAGTGCTTTTGCAGAAATTCAAGCGGCCAGTGTAGACGGCTGGCTAGTTTTTTCTGGAAAAGTGGCTGATTTTCCGGAAAAACTGGCCAATCTAGACACAGCCTCTGTGTCTGCAGGACCCCTTGTGCTGAGCCCCTGGAAGGAAGGCATCAACTCAGAGTCCTTCCCTGCCTCTGGTAGATTCTGTGCAAGCCAGAGGGGCACCAAATGACAGGCCCGACTGGCCACAAAAGGAGGGTTGGTGCTGCTGGCAGAGTCAAACCAAGGCTGCAGAAGGAGCTGAACAGCAGGAGAATCTAGGAGCAGCAGAGAAGCAGCCCAGCCTGTCTCTACCTTGGCTGGCCACAAGAACAGGCCGGCACTGCCCTGGCTGTCTGCAGGGCTGACAGCTGTTGTGGGCACCCAGGCACAGTCAGTCAGGATCAGGAATATGGAGCATAGGCAGGGCCTGAAGTGGCCAACCAAGGATTCATTCTCCTGATCAGACAATTCCCCAGCCTCCTTCTGGCTCAAGTAGAGCATCTGAGCCCAAGAGCAGGACACGTCCAGCCCCAAGCTAAGAGCTCTGTGGGCAGAGCCCACAGGGCTCTAGAGCTCTGCTGGATCCTTTCCCTCGCAGCCCTAGTGACCTCATGTGGCAGCTCAAATCTGAGTCCTGGCTAGAGGTGTCTGTCATTCCTGAAAGCCCTAGAGCTCTCCCCTTATGAGCAGTGTGTTCCTCTCCTGCCCAAGTATGCAATAGGCCCTAAAGGAGACTGAGTTGTATCCTGGAGAGTGCAGCAGAGCGCCCAGTTCCCCATGGGAGTCTGCTGGGTTATTCCCAATATGGTGGTAGGGTAGGGGGAGGATGGAATTAGTCTTGCCTGGGATCTTGTACCAGCCAGAGACAAGTCTCTGGAAGGTGGGGAAGGAGCCTGTCTGGGTAGGAGACTCAGATCCTGGCTTTGGAAGCAGGAATGGCACAGACCTTAATGAACAAGATCAGCACTTGGTTAATTGCTCCCGAAATAGGATTTCCAGTCTTCAAAGCTCATGTGCTCTCCTGGGTGGAGCGAAGGGAAGAGCTGCAGATCCCGGATCTCCAAGGCTGTGAGGAAGGGGAAATCATCAGTGACAACCACACAGGTGAGATATCAGCTAAACTGACTCAAACCAATTTCTGTGTTCTCATGATGTTGATTGTGTGTTTTCATCAAGTCTGACTGGCCCTTCAGCCTGTCTCAACTCCAGTCTGAGAGAGCTGGGTGGGGAAAGAGTTATGGGGGAGCAGGGTGAACTCAGCTCATGATTATTGAATCTTTCCAGCCATTCTTTGGGTTTGTCCCCCATTTTCTGTTCACCATTCAGAATTTTTCTTTCAGCTCAGCACAGAGAATGACTCCTGTGTGGTTTCTCTCTCCCTCCCAGCAGGTGATGGGATGCTGAATGAGAACAGTGAGAGGAGTCTTCAAGAGGAAGGACCTGAGCAAATGGCTCCATGTGGGGTATTAGTGGAAAGATCTGAAGGGCATGTTTCTCAGAGTCCTGAGCAAGGAGAGACTTGTGAGAGTCAGCGTAGTCTACAAAGGCAGCAGGGAAACCATCCAGGAGCAGGACAGGATAAATCCAGTCAGAGGATCAGAAGGTTGAAAACAAACACAGAAACTGTTCAAAAGAAAATCCCCCATCAACATTCACCTTGTGCTTGCAGTGACAGTGCAACTCCTAGTAAACATGAAAGAGCCCAAACAGGAGAGAAACCCTTCAGCTGCTCTGACTGTGGGAAAAGCTTCAGTCAGACCTCAACCCTTGTTATCCACAGGAGAGCCCACACAGGAGAGAAACCCTTCAGCTGCTCTGACTGTGGGAAAAGCTTCAGTCGGAGGTCACAGCTTGTTATCCATAGGAGAGCCCACACGGGAGAGAAACCCTTCAGCTGCTCTGACTGTGGGAAAAGCTTCAGTCAGAGGTCAAACCTTGTTATCCACAGGAGAGCCCACACAGGAGAGAAACCCTTCAGCTGCTCTGACTGTGGGAAAAGCTTCAGTCGGAGGTCACACCTTGTTATCCATAGGAGAGCCCACACGGGAGAGAAACCCTTCAGCTGCTCTGACTGTGGGAAAAGCTTCAGTCACAGGTCAGGCCTTTCTAGACATAGGAGAGCCCACACAGGAGAGAAACCCTTCAGCTGCTCTGACTGTGGGAAAAGATTCAATGACCTCTCACAGCTTGTTATCCATAGGAGAGCCCACACGGGAGAGAAACCCTTCAGCTGCTCTGACTGTGGGAAAAGCTTCAGTCAGACCTCAACCCTTGTTATCCACAGGAGAGCCCACACAGGAGAGAAACCCTTCAGCTGCTCTGACTGTGGGAAAAGCTTCAGTCGGAGGTCACACCTTGTTATCCATAGGAGAGCCCACACGGGAGAGAAACCCTTCAGTTGCTCTGACTGTGGGAAAAGCTTCAGTGACCGGTCACAGCTTGTTATCCATAGGAGAGTTCACACAGGAGAGAAACCCTTCAGATGCTGTGATTGTGGGAAAAACTTCAGTCGGAACTCAGCCCTTGTTATGCACAGGAGAGCCCACACAGGAGAGAAACCCTTCAGCTGTTCTGACTGTGGGAAAAGCTTCAGTCAGAGGTCAAACCTTGTTATCCATAGGAGAGCCCACACAGGAGAGAAACCCTTCAGCTGCTCTGACTGTGGGAAAAGCTTCAGTCGGCGGTCACACCTAGTTAGACACAGGAAAACCCATACAGAAGAAGCTATTCACCTGCTCTCACTGTAGGAAATGCTGCAGTCATAGGTCACACCTTGTTATCCGTGAGAACTCTCACAGGAGAGAATCCTTTAACTGCTCTGACTTTGGGAAATGCTATAGCGAGAGTTCAAGCCTTGTTGCATATAGTTGAACCCACACAGGTGAGAGACCCTATAGTGGGGGTGAGCAAAATTTTCTCTGTTGGTAGAATCCAGCCTTCCTAAGACTTTGATCCTGTCCACAAGGCAGTGCCAGGCCCCACCTCCAAATGAAGATGTACTGAGGGGAAGGAGCTTAGCCCCACCCCCTCTTCATGCTTTGTAGCCACTAGAGAGGAGGCAGCGCTAGGCTGAGTCTTTGCCACACAACCTGAGCCTGGCACTAGAGGCACTGCTGCCACTGCACTGCTGGCCTCCAGGGCCACATAGCCATGTCAGGGGTGCCTCTGGGGCTGTTCCTGGGCTGCGTGGCTGCAGCAGCAACACCTCCAGTCCTGGACTGAATGGGAGCAGTAGTGGTGCCTCTGGTGTCCGGTGTCTGGTCCTAGTCTGTGTGGCTGCTGCTGCAGCAGTAGAGCCTCCCTCTGGGGTGATGAGGACAGTGTGGCTGGAGATGTTGCTGCAAGGGGTCCCAAAGCCAGGTAATATTTGTTGTCCTTCCCAGACACTCCCTCCCAATCTCCTCAATTCCCTTTTTCCTGGCAGCCAGCACCCCCAGCTTGCATTGACACAGTCTTTTTTTCTTGCACCCTGTCTCCTGACCAGACACTGCACCTTCCCCCCAGGCCAGACATCTGCCTGCTTCTGCATCCTAGATCCTTCTTCAAGACCCCAACCCTTTCTTGAGGCCCCTGTCATGTTATTGGATTTTAAGGTGAACATACTCACCTTAAGATCATTGCTGTACTCACGGGAAACTGCCCCAAATTTTGTACAGATTGGGTCATGCGAGGTGTCAAATGATAGCTGATGTTGTGCTGATTCTATGTGTGGTATTCATGTACTTGTTTGGAGTTTGTATGGGAAGTTAAGACTATGGGCTCTGCTGATGCTGCGTATGGACTGCCTGTCATGAGGAAGGAATGTGCAATGAGTTACTATGCTAATTTGTATGGCTCCAAGGACAATGGTTCTCAGGGTGGCCAATACACAGCTAAGGAATGCATGTGGAAAGCTGCAAAGCAGCCAGGGCACAATGGCTGCTGGCATATGAAACAGGTCACTTGACCATGTAACTAGCTCCAGCTTGGGAGACACCAGAAATGAATATCAAATGCCATGAGGGGGCTCCATGTGCCTTGCTAAGTACAGAGACACGGGAAGGATTTCTGACCCATCCTGATATACAATGTATGCCAAAGACTTTTATGCTAGCAGTTTGTAACATCTCTGCTAAGATCCTGCATCAAGAACTTGCTGATTGATGTATACAATGTATTCTCCTTAATAGCCTTACTCTCAACCTTTTCTTTCTTTTATTAATAAACCTTTCGATTCTAAAGGATTGGTCCACTGTGATCTTGTGGGTAAGATGGAAAGTATAAATTGACCAGGGATTCATGCCTGGTTCTTTGGAACCAGGTGGATCTGTTCTGGGTTGGAGAGATTGGGCTGTATAACCCCTCACCTGTGTGTAAGCCCAGGGCTGAGTGTGGCACAGGAAGAGCTGGGGTATCTGAGGGATTTTGCTCATGAGGCTTCCTGCAGGCTGGATTGGCAGCTGAAGTACTCAGTGTAACTGGTTTGTGGCCTGTTTTGGAAAGGTCTCCAGTCAAGGGCTGTCAGCAATTTCCCCTGAGTGGATTCCCTCAGCGGTGCTCAGGCCTGGCCTGGCCCGGCCAATCACAGCCCTGCCCTCTCCAAGCCTTCTGTAGATTACTGTTGCTAATGGAAACTCACTTAATTACATAATTAGTCAAGCCATTTTGCTAGGGCTGCATCTGGGCAGTTGCATTTAAATTATTAAAGAGATTAAACCTTTTAACTTTCTCATGTTAGTTGATCAAACTTTATTTTAAATTAAGTAAAATATTTATGTCCAATACATACTGTGGAGGTAGGCCTCGCTAGCCTGGCCAAAGACTGAACCGTACACAGTGCGTCCTGCGTCAGAAGCAAGCTTCCTAAGCAAGTTGAGCATGAAACCACAATGCTGTTAAACAAACAAACAAAATCGCAGTGCTTGTAATTTATCTTGTCAAGCAGAGATTACCATTTAAGGATAAAGTGCCTTCTGTTCTCTTTTCTCTGTAAATTTCCACTGTGACTTTGTAAGAAGGTATAAATATCTCAGGCATTTGAGTGTGAGGAAGGGGCTTGTATTGGTAAGGGGTGACTCCCTGCCATCTGTGACAACCCCCTCCCCCACAGCTGGGTTATTAATTTGGTTTTGTCTGTCTTGAACCCTAAAGCTAGCGTGTGTTTATTTCATGACAGCTGGGAGCAGCCGAAGCCAAGAGCCTTGTTCTACTGTGTCAACAATCTCTGAGGTGGCATAAAATCCCCTCTCCAGTTTCTAACCCTGAAATATCATCTTTATGATGTCATTCCTGGCCTCTTGATACAGCCTTTGAACTCTGACTGCAGAGATATGTCTACACTGGCGGGTTCTTGTGCAAGAATGGCTGTTCTTGTGCAAGAATCCGCAGAGCGTCCACGCTGCCCACCTGTTCCTGTGCAAGAAGATTTAAAGTACGACGTGGTAACAGAGGACTTCTTGTGCAAGAGCTATGCTCTTTTTTAACAGGTGTAAGCCCTCTTGCACAGGGGCTCTTGAACAAGAGGGCAATGTGGATGCTCGGCAGGGGTTTCTTGTGCAAGAAAGCCCTATGGCTAAAATGGCCATTGGAAAGTTCTTGCACAAGGGAGCATCCACACCGCCATGGATGCACTTGCACAAAAGCACAGCTCACACATGGCAGTGTGGATGTGTTCTTGCGCAAAACTTCTTGCACAAGAACCCGAAAGTGTAGACATAGCCCAGATGTTTGCTTACCAGAGATGCCAAAATAGACTAAGCCATCTCGAGAAAGGCTTTTGCCAAAGCCAGGGATTGAACCAGGACCATTCAAATCTTCAGTCTAACACTCTCTCAACTGAGCTACTTTGGCAGGTGTCTGCAGCTGTCTAAGGCCGACGCTTCTCTCAGGCATGTTTTTTTTCTGTGGCAGTATACAAGAGAGATGCTGTTCTCTGTGGCCCTGCAAGGCAAGATGAGTTTTGCCTGCCCCCCTCTGCCTGACTCGCACTTGGCCCCATTCCTGCCACTTTTCTCAGGGTGTTCCAGTGGCGACCAATGGGCAGAGTGAGTTTCATAATGTGCACCACTAGTGAGGTCGTTTGCGCTTGTGCAGATGTGTGCTACTGTGGTACCCACCAGTTACTCACAAAGAGCTTAGCTAAATATAGTTTTATAATTTGATAGAAGAAACAATTCTGAAACAAGGGATAGTTAACAAGGTACATGACTTCATATATTTAGTATGAAATCAAAAAGAACATTAACGTTACAACACATTCCATAGTTATTTCGTATCTTACGGGGATTGTTCCTTTGAGGCATAAAACAAAATTGTCCATCTTCTTGATTTAGCAAACAAGCTATGATGATTCATATTGCTACATGAAATGAAATCGTTGTTACACTTTATGATGGAAATTAAATATTCTGTTATTTAATGATCTCAGTTCGGAGTCCTGTTTGAGTACATCTACATTTGCTCCCTAGTTTGGACTAGAGATGCAAATGTAGGTGACCAAAATTGCTAATGAAGCAGAGATTTAAATATCCCCTGCTTCATTAGCAAGATCTTGCCTGGCTCGCTAGTCCAAATCACAGTTGATTTGAACCAGTAAGTGCGTGCCTGGACACGGTAGTTCAAACCAAAGCCCTTGGTTCGAACTAATGTTACTTCTTATTTTTTGAGTCCAAGGTGTTGTCCTGGACCATAAACCAGAACAGCTCTGTCCAGGGAAGGCACCATGGCTTAGCTGGTTAAAGCACCTGCCTTGTGAACAAGAGATCTGGGGTGCAACTCTCAGTGGTACCTTGTTGTAGTCTTTGTCCATGTTTTCCTAAGTCCTTCTGAAACACAGAAGAGACCTCCCCTGGCCACCCATAGAACTGCTGGTTCAGGAAAAGGCTGATTGGGGAGGAATGTTGAGAAGAAGGAAACCACAAGCCTGGAGTGGTTGCAGAGGCCATTGTGACTGGCAAGGCAGTGGGAGAGTTTGAACTCCCTGGATTTCCTACTGGAGCTCTGCTTAAAGCTGCAGGATCTGACTCCAGAGGCTGCCCTTAAATGCAACAGAGTTTGAGCTGGTTGTAGCTCTGCCTTTGGCACAGGGAGTTTGTACTAGAAAGAGGCAGGCTGGGTGACTAAGAACAAGAGGCTGGGCATTCCCTTCATTGAAGGGTTGTCAGATCATCGTGAGAACATTGCCCGGTATGCCACTTAAAAGATGGGGTGGCAGGGAAGAGTAGGAATGAGACTGGCAGGGGGCTAAAGCAGCAGGGTTGGAGTGACCAGGCCAGCTGTGCAGGGGGCAGGAATGTCTCTGCTTTGTTCTCACAACTATTCTGGAGGACACTTGGGGGACGTTCGACTCGCCAAGGTCCAGCCAGGGGAGCGGACAGCGGAATCTCTCTTTAAAGGACACGAAGGCTCCTCCACACTAATACAGACCCTGCTGAGCCTGCGTGAGAAACAATCCTTGCTTTAGGGCTATCCTGTGTAGGGCTTCATCAGCCCAGGGAGCAAAGGGCAGGCGGCATCCCCAATGATGCACAGGGGCAGGTCCACGTCTCCGGCCCTGAGAGTGCGGTTGGGGAAAAGTGCTGGGAGGCACCTTCTGGTAGAACCTGGAGCTGCAAAATACGTTGGCATCACGTGTCTTCTCTGAGAATGGACCCATGTCCTGAAAGGGACAGAAAGGGGCCTGAGAAGAGCTAGTGTAGCTGAGCAAGCCATGCAGGTGCTTGTCTTCCTGATGGTCTAGGGGCTAGGATACAGATAGAATACAGCCCTTTCACCGCTGTACCCTGGGTTCGATTCCCAGTCAGGGAAACCAGCCTTGTCATGAAACCTGTCTGGTCTTTGCCCTTTTCTATCACAGGGAGTGCCAGTGGGTTGAGGGAAGGGAGGTGGAGGTGCTGGGGTGCCAGAGGCAGGCTGTAGCTGGGAGACCTGCCAAGCACAATTCTCAGGCAGCTCCTTCCCTGTGTGGGCAGCACAGGTTGTATGGCTGGGTGAATAAGAGCTTGTTGGGATGTGCTTTGGCTTCCTTATCTGCAGGCTCCCCAGAGAGAATTTTGTATCTATGCTGTGGTCTGTCTGGCTCAGCGGGTGGGTGAGATGGGCTGGGCCCTGGAACTTACAACCTGGCTGGAGCTTGCTGCTTCCCCGATACCCTCCTGTGTGGTCCCAGCAGCTGCCAGGCTCTGACTCTTGCCACCCTGGCACTAACAGGTGCCTCCATCTAAATTCTCTTTTAAATTGGTCTCTATGGGACCACTCAGGGCATTTTTCTCCTCAGCAGTGCACAAGAGAGAAGCTGTCATCAGTGGCCCTGCAGGGCAAGATGAGCTTTGCCTGACCCCTCAGCCTGACTCCCTACTTGGCCCCATTCCCGCCTCCATTCCTGGGCTGACCCTGTGGCCGAAGGGACTGCGGCTGCTGCTGACAGGGAAGAAGCTGGGAGGCAAGGTGCTGGCAGCAAGAGATTCCGGCTGCCTCTTTGCCCTGGGTCTCAGTGCGCCATGCCGGCCACCAGCCACGTTGACCAAACCTCAAACCATCTGGACTAGACAGCCCACGTCACAGGGTGTGTCTAGACTACAGAGTTTTGTCGACAAAAGTGGACTTTTGTCAACAAAACTATACCTGCGTCTACACTACCGCTGAGTTCTGTCTACATAACGTTGACAGAACTCAGCAGTTTTGTTGATGCTGGTAAACCTCATTTTACGAGGCATAACGCCTTCTGTCGACAGAGTTTCTGTCGACAGAAGGTGTTATTGCATGTAAACTGTCCTTTGCGTCTACACTACCATGTCGACAAAGCAGCTTGCTTTGTTGACAGAACTCAAGGTAGTCTAGATGCTCTTTGTCGACAGAAGTTTTGTCGACAGTATCCGTCGACAAAACTTCTGTCGACAGAAGCCTGTAGTCTAGACGTAGCCACAGTGAGTTGCTAGTGGTCTTATCAGAGAAGAGCCATTGGCAGCTGCAGAGACAGCCCTGCAGCTGCCGGAGGCACCTTTCTGAAAGGGCCATTTGTGAGTTAGAGTCTGATAGGTCAGCTAGATCAGTTGGTTAGAGTGTGGTGCTAATAATGGTCATGGGTTCAAGCCCTATGCTGGCTACAGAGATATTTGCTGTGGAGACCGCCCCTCCCTGAGACACCAGCTGCCTGTCTCTCACTGTGTCATGTGCCCCTTTGGAAGTCTGCTTGCTCAGGGCTCCAGGCGCCTCCCACTCGTGTAAGGAATGACACAGCCCTGTTCTCTAGTCCAGAGTGAGTGACTCTCAGCCCATGTGAAACAGGAGGGCTCATTGAGCATCTGACACAGCACAGGGACCCAGGCAGGCAGCAGGGGCTGCGGGTGAGGAGTGAGGGCACCAGAGGGGGCAGGGAAACAAGTAGCACCAAGACTCTTGCCACCAGGGTCTGGCCACCCGACTCCCTGCCCAGGCTGTTGGACCCCTGAACTACTTCAGCTGTCAGGTCAGCCCGGGAGCTAAGGCAGGAATGGGGGGAAGGAGCAAGTCAAACTGCAGGTGGCAGGAAACACCAGTCTTGCCTTTCTGGGCAGTGCATGATGGCGTCATGTTTGTGACACGGCTGCCAAACAGCCTGGACAGTTACTAACCGACCAGACGGGTTTATTGGTAGCTCAGTGTTGGGAGCCTTAGATGAAACATTTAAAGGTCTGTGGTTCAATCCCAGGCTTTGCCATGTCTCCCATGTCTCTCAGTGCAGCAGGGCCCTCTCTTCTCCCCTGGCCATGCTCGTGCCCTGTCATATCCCCTCATCCATCCTGGCAGCAGCCCATCTTTGCTTCTAAACCTCCCTCAGAGTTTCTGCTTCAGCTTCCTTGGCTAAAGTCCCCTCCCCCTGTGCGTGTGGCTGGCAGGGATTGCTAGAGGGATCCATTTACATGTAGCTTCACTGAAACCCCCCTCATTGGTCTGCAGCCTGCACCCCAGGTCAGTCCATGTGTGTTAAAGGGCCTCAGGGAGCACAGAGCAGAGGGATCCCCTCGACACACACACACAGTCCCAGCCCCAAGCCTCTTCCAGATCCTGTGCCCGGACTTCTCTACCATCCCACATCCTCTCCCCTGCTCTGAGCCCCCCCCCCCCACTCTCACACACTCCCCAAATCCCTGCCATGAGCCTCCCACACTCCACATTTTAATTTCTTACAGGTACTGTCCTATCACAACCCCTCCCCCAACTTCCTGCCTTGAGCCTCCCTCCGCCCAAGGGGTGGTGCCCAATAGAACAGTCCCTGTAAGAAATGTCACTTTCACCCCTGGGAGCAGCTCAGCCATGCAAAGGGGCTGCCTGGGGCAGGACATTAGCCCTGGAGCGCAGGGGTGGGTGTGGCAGTGACATCACAAGGGCCTTTTGCAGCCCCTCAGCTTATTGGCTAATGCATGTTGGGAGGTGATGACCTCACAGAGAGTCCATGACTATGGCCAGGTGGGACAGGCTGCAGGGCAGGGGCCATCTCAGAGACCCCCCCATGGCTTTGCTGCAGGGAGTCTCCTTGAGAGTTGCCCTTGAGACCTTTTTGGAGCCTTCTCTTTTCTCACAATTAACTGACCTAGAAGGCCGACGTCTCTGTGGAGAAGGGAAGAGTCTCGAAGAAGGCCCTGCTAGTATAGCAGGGGAGGTAGCTCAAAGTGCTTTCTTTGCGTGCAAGAGATACTGGGATTGATGTCCACATTCTCCAATAAGGGGGAAAATCCCAATTTTTCTTTTTATCATCAGAGCCAGCCAGGGGGCTAAGTGGCTCTAGTAGGCACCCCCACACACACACTTTCTACTTGCTCTCCCCAAAAGTCAGCCACGCTGGGGCAGAGAGCTGCTGAACACCAGCACTCCTGGGCCAGGCAGTGGCAGGAGCACTGGAGACAGGTTGCAGGTGGGGCAGAATTAGCTCCACTGGAAAAGTGCTGCCTTTGCCCACGAGAGGTAACAGGATTCACTCCCATCTTCTCCCACCTGGTGCTGAGGGGCCCGCCCCTTTCCTGCTGCCTCAACTTTTATTCCCGAAATGCTCCTTACACCATGGCACCTACAGCTGACACCAAGGGTGGCACCTGGGTCTCTCCGCTCTCAGGCTGGCCTCTGTTCTCCTGGCTTCTCTCCATCCCCTTCATTGCTCAGGACTCTCTGTCCTGCCCCAGCTCTGCTGCTTTCAGGGCAAATCCCTTGTTAGGACCAGTCACAATCTGGGGTCCGTGAGGGTCCCTCCCACCTGAGATGTGTGTTACATGAAAGCCTCTTGTTCTCTGCCTTGTTCCCAACACTGGCTGCAGATGCCAACTTTCATGGGGGTGTAGTTCAGTGGTGGAGTGTTTGACTGCAGATTAAGTGGTCCTTGGTTCAAATCCAAGTACCCCCTTGGAGAAGTTTGTTTCTATTGGCAATATTTTCCTTTCCAGTTCCATCACACTCTGGCTTTACATTGCTTGACATTCTTGACATTAATAAGAATCCTTAATGCAGAGCTACTCAACTTTGGATGCTCCAGGGGCCACAATGAATGGCATTTAACCAGGATGGACAGGGCAGGTGTCCCTAGCAGGTGTATTCCAGAAGCTGGAAATGGGCGATGGGAGGGATCATGTAATAATTGTCTGTGCTGAGGATTCCCTTGGGAGAATGAACTTGGCTGCTGTCCTGAGACAGGATCCTGGGCTAGCTGGACAACTGGCATAGCCCAGTCTGGCTGCTTTGATGTTCTGTTTGGCTGTTCTTGTCCCCTCTGGGCAAGGGAGAATGGACCCTCCCCATCCTGAAGTGGACAGAAAATGGCCTGTGAAAGGCTAGTGTATGTGAGCAAAGAGGCTTGTTTTATGTGTCCCTGGTGGTCTAGTGGTTAGGATCCAGCACTTTCACTGCTGTGGCCTGGGTTCAATTCCCAGTTAGGGAAGCCAGCCTGAACTTTCACATAACAACTGCCTAGTCACTTTTCTCACCTCCTTACCACATGTTACAGCAGCTGTAACCCCAAGAGGTTACTTCAGGCCCCTTTCCCACCTCTCCCTTACTGCTAAGACAGCACTTGCCATTTTCAGAAGGGGCAGAGCTGGTGACTCAAAGTGCCTATCCCCTCTCCTGCATGGGGCAGCACTACAGGAAGCTCTGACACACACACAGCACTAGCCCAGTGGGGCTGGGCAGGGAAAGCGCTGGGGGCTGGTGGTGGATGGAGTGGTGGTTCATATGGCAGCAGGACAAGCAGTTAGGCTGGGTTTGTGGATGTTCTTTACTGCTGCCCTGTCTCTGTTCTCTGCCTTGCCTTGCCCCTTTCCTGGTCCTGCCCAGCTGCCTCCTGTATGGGCTGAGCTCAGTGGCTGGCTTGGTCACCTGCTCCACTGACACCTCTGCCCTGTCTCTCAGTGCATGTCTCTCAGTGCATCCCAGGCAGCTGAGCAATTGTGCCCTTGAGTGGCATTCTCAGCCAGCCAATCAGCTTTGTGAGGAGAATCATGGAGGCGGGGCAATGAGCTCTCTTGTTAGGCCAGCAAGGAAGCAGCCAAAGCCCCACCCCCCCCAGGGAGCCAGCTGGAGACCATGTGGAGGGAGCCGCTGCCTCTCCCCTGTGTAGCCAGCACTTTCCCAGTGGGGCAACTCTGCCCCCCCCCCCCAGGCCTGTCTCCACCACTTCTGTCACTGCCAGGCAATGGGAGGCTGAGTCCCAGCAGCTTCCTGCCCCAGCATGGCTGGTTTTGGGGGAGACAACGTAGGAAGCAGGAGGGAGCTACTGGAGAAACAAAGTAGGAAGCAGGAGGGAGCTACTGGAGACATTTAGCCCCAGGCTGGCTCTACCTTTGTAAAACAGGGATTTTTTTCCCATTAGTGGAGAATGTGGGTATGGATCCCACTACCTCTCATGTACAAAGCAAACACTCTATCACTTGAACTAATTCCCCTGCTGTAATAACATAGCTCCTCTTGGAGGCTCTTACCTTCTCCATGGGGACGTCTGTCTTCTAGTTCAGCTAATGGAGGGAAAGGAGAAGGCTCCAACGAGGCTCCTCCTCACACTCGTGCTTGTGACCCTCATTCTCTCTCTGGCCTCAAGGGCAGATCTCCAGAAGGAGACTCCCTGCAGCAAAGCCATGGGGGGCTCTGAGAGTCCCTGCAGCAAAGTCTCTGAAGTTTCCTCTGCCCTGCAGCTTGTCCCACCTGGCCATTGTCATGGACTCTCTGTGAGGTCACCACCTCCCAACCTCCTTTAGCCAATAAGCTGAGGGGCTGAAAAAGGCCCTTGTGATGTCACTGCCACACCCACCCCTGCCCTCCAGGGCTAATGTCCTGCCCCAGGCAGCCCCTTTGCATGGCTGAGCTGCTCCCAGGGGTGAAAGTGACACATTTCTCACAGGGACTGTTCTATTGGGCACCACCCCTTGGGCGGGGGGAGGCTTAAGGTAGGAAGTTGGGAGAGGGGTTGTGATAGGACAGTACCTGTAAGAAATTAAAATGAGGAGTGGAGTGTGGGAGGCTCAAGGTAGGGATTTGAGGAGCGTGTCAGTTGGGGGGTGGGGCTCAGGACAGGGATGAGGATGTGGGAGGATATGGGAGTCAGGGCATGGGATTAAGGATGTGGGGGGGGGGCTTGAGGCTGGGACTGTGTGTGTGTGTTGAGGGGATCAATGGGACTAGATTCCCAGCTCCCTCTGCTCTGGGCTCCCTGAGGCCCTTTAACACATAAGGGCTTTCTCTGCAGCGCACTGAGGGGAGGAACCCCTGAGCCAGTGATGCCGCTTTGCCGAGGTTGGCAGGGACAGAAGGCAGGCCGGGTGCCCAGTAACCCCAGACAGATGTGCACATCTGCATATGAGCAGCAGCTATTGTGGAGCTCTAGAAATCTCCCCCTAGATCTAATTCCCCACGTGCCAGGCACCAAAGCCAGGGCTCCGGGGTCTCAAGCAGAGCACTACTGGGGGCGGATACGTGTCTCTTTGAGGCAGGTTCCTCACTCCCACATCCCAGACACGTACTATGGCAAAAAGACCAATGGTCCCTGCATAAAGTGTCCCAGGGATAAGCGTTAGCCTGAGAACAAGCATCACCCTGCAGAGGAGACACCCCTGGTATGGAGCCAACAAGCCCAGGAGCCACCCAGCTCAGGATCCCCAAGGGCACTGACACAGACTCCCTGGCACAGGAGAATCCCAAGTCTCTGTTCTGCCGGCCAGCGGTTTCCCTCTTCTGTTTCTTGTCAGCTCCCTGCAAAACACCTCATAACAATAGATGAGGGTGAGTGGGGATAAACCCAGCTGTGCTGTAGAGCGGCTGTTAGGTGGGGAAAGAGAGGGGGGTCCCTTCAGCCTTCCTGAGCAACTCACACATGTAAGAAAACTGCCATTAGAGGTGTATGCATGGGTGGCAGAGTGGTCTAAGGTGCCAGACTCAAGGATGTGTTTTTACCTTAGTTGGGTTTTCTGGTCTCCCAATGGAGTCGTGGGTTCGAATCCCCCTCCTGACATATCCTATATTTTATATCTAGAGAGGTGACCTCATTTCCTTAACTCCCCTGACATTGTAGGAGCCCTTGCTCAGCATTTCTCTTAGGCTGCATCTACACAGCAGCGTTCCTTGGGAATAACAGCCATTATTCCGAAATAACAATGGGAGCGTCTACACAGCAATTCCATTATTCCGACTTCTGTAATGCTCCATCCAGACCAGTGGTCTGAGGAGCCAGGAGGTTTCCAGGATGCAGACAGACAAGCCCACAGGCAAAGACAAAGCAAAGTCCCAGCCACTTCCTGCTTAGCTCAGCAGGGTCTCTGTGTGGCCCCCAGACCTTTTGTTTGCTGTTGCCAAGTCGCAGGGGCCCAGTTTCTACAACACTCACAGGCCCCACAGGAGGAGGCTGGTTTGATGCTTCACCCCATGGCCTAGCAATGAGCCCCCAAACTTGCCCTGTGCTCGGGGAGTGTAGCCAGACAGGAACCCCCTTGTAACATCCATTTTTGCTTGCCTGGAGCATACAGGGCACACAGAGCAGAAGGCCCAGGCTGCTGTGACCGTGAATGGCTGTAAACAGAGATACGCCAATTCTGACCAAGAGGCTGCCAAGGAGTGCCCTTGACTCAAACCCATATTGATACGAACACACATCCATCCGCGGGGGGAGGAATCTCTCGCCCAGTAAAAAAATGTCTAGTATTCACAATTTAGTTATCTCTCTTGCAAGTGTAAATTAACTTGAAACTTGCTTGTAAGAACTGGCGCCACAAAACGGACCAGTAGAATTCGGCATCTTAGATAAGAAAGAGGATACGGGCCCCCAGGGGTATAAAGATGGGTTCAGCCGCGCATTTTCTCTGAGTGTCAATCTACCATCTATCTGCTGGTCGGGTTTGGTGTTTGATCTCCCGAGGTTCCAAGGGGACGCCCACCTCGTATTCGTCTTTCCTAGGAATTAAGAGACCGGGCCTGGCCTGACACGCTGGAGTCGAGAGGCACAGAAAGGGGTAAAAATTGTACCTGGATGTGGTCCTTTGCTTAAGTATATATATACATAGACTTAGAGCTCTTTAAAGATTAAGCTGTCACTTGGTACCATTATTTCTATTTTCTATCTTTATTTTCTTTGTAACCATTTTTAAAATCTGTATTTGTTAGCATTTAAGAAATAGAGCAATAGCCATTGTAACCATATGCTTTTATAAGTCTTTAATAAACCTGTAACTGTTTAAGCTTTAACCTGACTCCTTCAGTTGCTGTAACAGAACCAAGCACAATTTAAAAGAACTTCAGCCGGTCATAAAGGGACAGACATAGGGAGAGCTTGGGAGTTTGGATCTGTGTCACTCCCAGGTGACAACAGCTTCCACCCCACCATCAACCTCAGCATGGACCAATCTACACGGGAGGTCCATTTCCTGGACACCATGATACAAATAAGTGATGGTCATATCAATACCACCCTATACAGAAAACCTACCGACCGCTATACTTACCTGCATGCCTCCAGTTTCCATCCCGGACACACCACACGATCCATTGTTTACAGCCAAGCACTGAGGTACAACCGCATATGCTCCAACCCCTCAGACAGAGACCTACACCTACAAGACCTTCAACAAGCATTCTGTAAACTGCGATACCCACACGAGGAAGTGAGGAGACAGATTGACAGAGCCAGACGTGTACCCAGAAGCCTCCTGCTATGGGACAAGCCCAAGAAAGAAACCAACAGAACACCACTGGCCATCACCTATAGTCCCCAGCTAAAACCTCTCCAACGCATCATTAGTGATCTTCAGCCCATCCTGGACAATGATCCCTCGCTCTCACAGGCCTTGGGAGGTAGGCCGGTCCTTGCCCACAGACAACCCGCCAACCTGAAGCATATTCTCACCAGCAACTACACACCGCACCATAATAACTCAAACTCAGGAACCAATCCTTGCAACAAACCTCGGTGCCAACTCTGCCCACATATATACACCAGCAACACCATCACAGGACCTAACCAGATCAGCCATACTGTCACTGGTACATTCTCCTGCACATCCACCAACGTAATATATGCCATCATGTGCCAACAATGCCCCACTGCTATATACATCGGCCAAACAGGACAGTCCCTACGTAAAAGAATCAATGGACACAAATCTGATATTAGGAATGGCAACATACAAAAACCTGTAGGGGAACACTTCAATCTTCCTGGACACACAATTGCAGATCTAAAAGTAGCCATCCTGCAGCAAAAAAACTTCAGGACCAGACTTCAAAGAGAAACTGCTGAGCTACAGTTCATCTTTAAGTTTGACACAATCAACTCTGGATTAAACAAAGACTGTGAATGGCTTGCTAACTACAAAAGCAGCTTCTATTCTCTTGGAATTCACACCTCCAGATCAGCTGCTAGAAGTGGGCCTCATCCTCCTTGATTGGATCCACCTGGTCATCTCCAGCCTGATCCTGGCCTGCATATTTATTCCTGCCTCTGGAAATTTCTACTACATGCATCTGACGAAGTGGGTCTTTGCCCACGAAAGCTTATGTTCCTACACTTCAGTTAGTCTATAAGGTGCCACAGGACTCCTCGTCGCTTTTGAAGATCCGTTTGGGCACCTTTCCAGCCTTTCCCAGGCTGCCCGCTGCGAAGGAACTTTGTGTTCTAGCAGTTAAAATCTAAGGTGTAATAAGCTCTTCCTATATAACGGGGCATCTGTTGGCCTGCTGGCCACCCTCTGCGATGGGACCCCGGTCCTAGCAGTAAAGACAAGGACGTTAAAACTTTTCTCGGAAGCATACACACACACACACTGCCCTGACCGTCGGCTGACAGGGAGTCAGGTTTGCCGTGTGAATTGTGTGGGGGCAGGTAACATCAAGCCTGAGTTTTCCTGGGGCCCCTGCTGTTTTCACAGCACAAATATTTTTCCCATCACCCCTTAGTCGTCCCTTTCCCAAGCTGGGAAGAAGTTCCATGAACTTGTGGGAGCTGCTGTTCCAAAGAAGAGGCATTTCCCGTGGAAAAGATGGCCAAGCCCAATCCCCCACACAGAGCCCCAGAAAATACCAATGGACACTGGGCACTTGTAAAGCTCCCTCTTGGGCAGCGCTACGGAATGGATCCGGCTGGCCATCGGGCTGACTAACCCATCAACAGACGAGTCCCCGTGACACTTCTCAGCCCAAGTGCAGAGAGACTGTGGAGTCTCCCACTCCCAGCCCAGTGGCAGAGGGGCAGTGCCCTGAGGAGGCGGGTCCCGAGGCAGCAGAGACCTTTGAAGGGAGCGGAGACGTAGAGCGGAGACGTAAGGTCAGATGGAAGGAGAACAAGTCACCTCTTTTCAGGTGAGATGTGGTGGGAAACTCCCAGATTGAGTGCAAGCTGAGCTCCCAGGGCTGGTTCCTGCCTGATGGCTCCTGGTGGCTCCTTGCAGGGCCTGGCTTGAGAAGCGCCAAGTAGTTCCGTGTGTGGCCAGGAGAAAGGGAGCATAAGGGATATGGATGAAGGAGCAGGGTGGGGAAGCAGGAACAAGGAACAAGGGAGGGTGTCAAAGGAAGCTGGGGGTGCTGGGTGAGCTGGGGGGGAAGAAAGCGAGGGGAACAGGGTGGCTGGGCATTATGTGGCTACTTGCACCAAAGGCCACAGCCACACTGCCCTGAAAGTGCACAGCATTGGCACTTCCAGGGTGGGCCCTGCACTGTGTGGCTGCAGTGACCTGGTCCCAGGCAAGGCACAGCTGAGAAGTTTCAGCCCCAGCCCTGCATCCTCCTATCTCAGCCTAACCTGCTGAGCTGTCTCCCACATGCTCCTGAAAGCCAGCACAGAGGCCACCCCTCCCTACACCAGGAAGCAGGCCTTAGAACTGCCTTGTGGGTACCCAGGGGAAGTGCAATAAGAGCAGACCCTGTGTTTCTGCCTGGTTTTGAACCAGGGACCTTTTGTGTGTTAGGCAAATGTGATAACCACTACACCACAGAAACACGCTCAATAGTGTTTTCTGCTACTGCACTTAAGCTTGGGCAAATATTCAGTTGCTAACCCCTTTGGCCAGCAGAGATTGCTGTGGGGCAAATGAATTCTCTGATGTCAATTTTGTGCCCTCAGGAAGGGACCAAACTGAAGGAGGCCGGGCTCCCACCTGGGGACTCCAACCTAAACCCTGAGACCAAGGGGTTTACAAGCCAGAGAATCAAAGTTTGCTCCATTTTGCCCTCCCCCAACCCTGCAGAACCTCAAAGGCAACTCTACAGTCCCAGCAGCTGGGGGAGATGTGCACGTTACAGCCTCTGCCCACTGAGCTGTAGCCTTCTGTGCCCAGGGAGCCAGACACCACCAGGGTGGGAAGGCAGGAGGGAAATGGGGAATGGCCGAACTTTGCCATGCAATGGTGTTGTCTGGGACCATACAGTAGAACAGTTTAGAGGTGGGTCTGAGTAGGGCACCGTGGCTTAGCTAGTTAAAGCACTTGCCTAATAAACAACAGCTCCTGGGTTCAGTTACCATTGGTGCCTTGTTGCAGCTTTTGCTCACATTTACTTATGACCTTCTGGGACACAGAAGAGGTCTCCTCTGGCCACCCATGGAATTGCTGGCTCAGGAAAAGGCTGAGTGGGGAGATGTGTTGGGAAGAAGGAAACCACAAGTCCCAAGAGGTTTCTCCCCCACAAGTGAGAAGCTCCTGATGCCCACAGACCCTGACTCTCCATGGCTGCAGGAGCTGCAGAGGTTGCACCCTCAGGCTCTCTAGGCCCTGACTCCTTCACGCATTCACAAGTGTGTGTGGTGCTGACTCTCCTGTCCCAGTAATTGCAGTCAGAGCCCTGTTATTGCCAGTCACAGCAGCCCCTGCACTGGCTCCAGGCTTGTTGTTTCCTTCTTCCCAACATCCCTCCCCAGTCAGCCTTTCCTGAACCAGAAGTTCCATGGGTGGCCAGGGGAGGCCTCTTCTGTGTCCCAGAAGGACCTAGGAAAATGTGAGCAAAGGTTACAACAAGGAACCACTGGGAGTTGAACCCAGAATCTCCTGTTTATGACACAGGCGCTTGAGCCAGCTAAGCCATGGTGCCCTCCTCCAAAGCCTCTTTAAAATGGCTCTTTATGTTTCCAGACAACACTTTTGACTCCCAAAGTGCAGCCATTCCCCATTTCCCTCCAGCCATGGAGTCCAGGCGGTTTCTGGCCTCCTGGGCACAGAAAGCTACAGCTCAGTGGGCAGGGGGCTTTGGCCTCCTTGCCCATGGGATGCTGTTGCAGGAAGGGCTGGTCAGCAGGGACGGGGTTCACCTGTCGAGGAAGGGAAGAGTATTTGGGTGCAGACTGGCTAACCTAGTGAGGAGGCTTTAAACTAGGTTTGATGGGGGCAGGTGCCCAAAGCCCACAGGTAAGTGAACAATATGGACACCTGGGAGATGGGGCAGAAATGGGAGAGAGCAGGGGCTGTAACCGCAGAGATAAATGAGGGACGAGGGACCACTGGGAAGCAAAATCTAATCTGTGTCTTAGATGCTCGTATAGACACATGGAAACGATGGGTAATGAGCAGGAAGAAGTTGGTATCACAGGGACGTGGTGGAATAATACACTTTATTGGAATTTTGGCACAGAAGGGTAGAGCTTGCTCGGGAAGGACTGGCAGGGAAAAAGGGAGGAGGAGTTTCCTTCGATATGAAACATGCAAACACTTGGCCTGAGGCAGAGTTGGACACAGCAGATAGACTTCTCAGGAGTCTCTGGGTGAGGTTAAAGGGGTAAAACCCCAGGGGATGTCACACTATGCATCTATTACAGACACCTCCCCAGGCAGAAGAGGTGCCTGAGGCTTTTTAAACAATTAACAAAATGATCCAAAGCACGGCTGGTTTCACACACACTCAGCCTCACCCACAGCTGGGAGGCAGTTTGCAGGGAGCTGAAAAGAAACAGAAGAGGGGAAACTGGAGCCTGGGAGAACCAAGTCTTGGGATTCTTCTGTATCCAGATGTGCTAAGCAGCTGGCAGCCAAGCTCCCAAGTGCTGGTCTGTTCCCACCGTCCTCAGGCAGGTGAATCCCCTCCGCTGGGTGTTACAGGCTGGACTTTGCCTGCCTGATTTTAGCCAGATAACTCCTCCCTGTGAGGCAAACATGACACCCCCTGCCCTGCGGAAACCAGCCCCTTGCTTTATGGAAGAGGGAAGGAGCCCCTGGAAGCACTTAGCCCCTGGCTGGCTCTGCCTGTGGAAAAGAAGAAGCAGCAAACATCTATTGCTGGAGAATGTGGGCATCAACCCCACTGCCTCTCACATGCGAAGTGAGCCCTCTACCACTTGAGCTAATTCCCCTGCCTGTAAGCAGCTTTTCCTGCCCCACCCACCTTGTTCCTGAGCCCACAATGTCCCTTCTGATAAACCCTCATCTAAAACTCAGCAAATACCCAGAGAAGTTGCGGTTCCTTTACAAGACTCTGCACAGCTCAGTTCCAATCAGCCGGTCTTCCCTAGAGCCCGGAACATCGACCGCGGCAACGTCGCTCTTACGCCCAGTGTAGACACGGCCTTAGAGTGTCACAAACCAGCCCCAGACACATTCCTGGCTAGGACCAGTCACAGTCTGGGCTCAGTGAGGGTCCGTCCCACCTGAGATGTGTGTGACACAAAAGCCTCCTGTTCCCTGCCCAGTTCCCAACACTGGCTGCAGACCCAGAGATATTTGGTGCCTTGGCTGCTGTCCCTGCTGGCAGGGAGCTGTCCCGCACCCGCAGTTCATCCGCCTCCCGGAGAGGCAGCAGCTCTGTGAGGGGGAGAAGCCGGGGAATTTCCCTGCTGTGTATAAAACCATCACTGCTGGCCCAGGCTGGGCCAGTGCACTGGCATCCCTCATGTCTGGAGCATTCGCCAGGGAAAAACTGAAACCACATCAGGAGATAAGGGGTCAGGGTCCCTCCTGGCAGGAGCTATAGGGAATGGGCTACCTCTACTTCTCCCCAGCAGGAAATACTGGGTCAGGGGTCCATCCACCCCTCCCCAGGAGGAGCTATGGCACCAGGGGACCCTCCACCCCCCAGCAGGCACCAATGGGTGCCATGGGGGCTCACACACACACAGGTGCACACCCCTAGTGAGTTAGAGCTGAGCTCTGCCCCCAGCTCTCTGCTCCACCCACCCGTGTACTGACTCCCTCACTGCTATGGGGCTGTTTGCATTGGTCCCAGAGAGTGGCGATATCAACAGCCACAGTACATCTGGCTCTGTGGTGTAATGGAAAGCATGTTGGACTTCTAAGCTGCACTGGTTAATGTGAGCCCAGGTAGACATTCAAAGGCTGTGGGTTCAAGTCCCACCAGAGTCACTTTAGCTGCTTCCTCATTTCCAGGCTGCAGCTTTTACAGACCAGTCAGTCCTTAGGCTGACACTGGGGTGGGCTGGCATCCAGGCAATTCCCAGCAGACCCCATTAAGGGTGGAGGGAAGGACTGGTACTTGGGGGTTGTTCTGAGAGGCTGCAGGTGCCAATAGACCCTCCATGTCTCCTACCAGTGCTGTGCAACACGCAGGCTCCGAGCTTTGTTGGAAAAAAGCACCAGTCTAGACGCGGATCTTTCGGAAAATAAAACCTTTTCCAAAAAATCTCTTAATCCTTATTTTAAGGGTTTATTTTCTGAAGGATCCGGCAAAGCTCCAAGCTGGAAAAAAGCGGAAGCCATTTTTATGCAAATGAAGCGAGGGGTATTTCAATCCCCGCATCATTAGCAATTGCGATGTGTCTAATTTACATCCCTTTTACGGATGCAGTCTAGACACAGCCTTAGTGTAGATGTAGCCTCTGTGAGTTACCAGCAGTGGGGCTGTTAGTGTCGGCATCTAACTAATTGCACCATTAGGCCATGTCTTCACTCAGGTGGAGATTGCTGCTGCAATCCATCTTCCAGAGCTTGATTTAGCAAGTCTAGCTAAGCTGCACTAAATCAAACCCCTAGGGCACCTCCTGCTCTTTGCTACTATCCTACTCCCACTGTGAGGGCACCACCAAGCTCAACTGAAGGTAAAACCAACTCCAGATACATGTTGAAAAATGGTGGAAAGAAAAGACCCATTGACATGGCAACAAGGCACCACTGGGAGTTGAACCCAGGATCCCCTGCTTACTAGTGTCGAAGCAAACGCCTCACTCAGTTTACGCGGCTAAACAGACAGTTTTATTGGCCAATAAAAGCAAAGTGAGCCAAACGTGGTCTCAGCAAAGCCTGGGTCCAGTAAGGCTACCTAATACAATCAATCCTAGTATCTTTATACCCTTAACCAAACAGTCTGACGTCAGGGCATCCAATTACAGAAATAATCAATTAGACTAGGAAAAACAAAGCCTTATCAACATGATGGCGGACAGGTACGAGGGAGTACCTCTCCTCTGTGAACCAGCCCAATTAACACATTCCAATAGCACATCTGTCTTGGCCTGGTGCATGGGGTGATAGAAAGTTCACTCTGGCCTACGTGCAAAGACAAAAAGCTGAAATGGTTTCTGTTATACAAGATGGCTTCTAGCTAAACATAAACTAACTTCATCAATTCCCCCCTTTTAGCCTTTTAAAGGCTAACCATGAAACCATTTTACATCTCCATTTTCATCAAAGCCTTTATATACATTTCTTGTTCCTCTCTCTGCTCATCATATTTTAACATCATTACTTCCACATTCCCTTTAGTAAGGGTCTGTCCCTTGTTTTCTAGGATACAAGAAATACAGCATTTGATTAACAAGAAACAAAAATAAGCACAAAAGAATATAGCCAATACTAAAACTACACCTTGCAAAATCCAAGTTCCCACATGTCCAAACCAGCCTCTTAACCAATCCCAGAGGGTCCAGTCTTCCCCCTGCCCTAAGCGTTCCACAGCTTTTTCAATCTCTGAGGCATCTTCCTCCACTTCTTTGCTGGTGTCGGTGATATACACACAGCATTCCTTTCCTACTAAGGCACAAACCCCGCCCTTACTAGCTAGGACATAGTCTAGGGCCATCCAGTTCTGGAGAACCATTTGTCTCACTTCTCCTAGTTCCATATTAATGGCACGGAGAGCTTTGGTTGTGGCATTAGCTACTTTCTCGAAAGCTACTTCCAGCCTCCGAATTTCTCTTACTGCATAGGCCACACCCAATCCTGGGAACGCAATTCCCCAAAACCGCTGTGTTTCTGTTATCTCTCGGTAATTTCGGATTCTACTCCCAGGGAGATGGTTAGTGATTCGAATGGCTGGGAAGGCTGCTCCAATGTAGCAGGTTCCACTCCAGCCCTTGGGCAGTGTTTTGTATGCTTGGCGACCACATATAAAGTAATGGCCAACCTTCGCTGTTAAGGTCCTTTGGCATTGGGGCTTCATCATCCATTGCAAATAGTACCCATTGATTCCAAAGTCATAAGGGCCTTTGTTATTTTCCCAGGTGTTATTTCTGTTCCATACTCCATTCAGGACAATGTTTACCTCACACCTGCTTTTCCCCACTCGGGCTCCTGTACCATTACATGTCCAGCAGTATTCTCCAACTGGTGTCAGAGCTAGGCGGATGTACCCTGGGCTAGTAAACCCTTTATCCTGCCAGGTATCATTTGGCTTTAGCTCATTAAACAATGGGCCATTCATTTGAGTGTTGTTCAGTGGAACTGGAATCATTGGGATGCCTCCTTCTGAATGTACAGGACTGTGAGCACATATCCAGCAACCTGTGGAATTAAATTCTTGGGAAACTTGGTTCATTAAAAGCATAAACACATTTGAACCATATAGGTTATAACTACTAGGTATTAAAAACAAAACTAAGCATAAGCTCAACATGAATTGTTTGTCCAGCCTCATGCTGGCTGTTCTTCAGGACTTCGTAGTTTGCTTCACCTATCGCTGGCAGGTCCTTCTGGGCCGCAGCTGGTACCTTGGCCTCGGTCTTTCAGGATCGTCTGCTTCAGGGCTTGGATTGCCGGTACCAAGCCTGCGCTGATCCTCGTCTACTTCTGGACCTGGATTTCTGGTACCAGGCCTGCGCTGATCCTCGTCTGCTTCTGGACCTGGGTCTCCGGTACCAGGTCTGCGGTGCTCCTTGTTGGGGCCGACTTCTGTAGGGGCCAGGACGGGTTTGCAGTGGGATGTGTGAATCCAGGTGGGCAATCCTTCGCACTTTACAGCAGTATGAGTGGTCAGAAGGACTTGGTAGGGACCCTTCCACCTGGGTTCCAGGGCAGTCTTTCGCTGGTGAACTTTCACGCAAACCCAGTCTCCTGGTTGTAGTTTATGGCACGGCTCAGTCGGGGCCTCTTGGAAGGCGTCCTTAACCTGTGAATGATAGGACTGTACACACCTCATAAGTTCCTGACAGTACTTGACTATGCTTCCTTTAATGAGTATGGCATCAGCCAAGTTAATGTCTGGGCTGCTTAACAGTCTCATAGGTCGGCCACATGCAATCTCATGTGGACTGAGTCCAGTTTTCCGATTAGGAGTGGCTCTCATGCTCATTAGGGCAATCGGGAGTGCTTCTACCCATGTTAAACCAGAGTCCTCACATATCTTAGCAAGTTTGTTCTTTAAAATCCGTCTCTCTACTGCTCCTGCGCTCTCCGGATGTCGCGGGCAGTGCAGTGCTTGTCTGATAGAGTAGTACTTTGTCAGCTTTTGAACAATTTGTCCAGTAAAGTGGGTACCTCTATCACTGGAGATCACCAGGGGTATTCCCCATGATGGGATGTAATGATTTAGAAGTTTCTTAGCTACTGTGATGGCATCCGCTTTCCTGCAGGGATAAGCTTCTACCCATCCCGAAAACAAACAAACAATAACCAGCACATATTCAAAGGATTGACATTTAGGCAATTGAATAAAGTCCATTTGTAAATTCAGAAATGGTCCTAAAGGTGGAGGTCTGGTTGCCGGAACTGTCTTTATAGGTTTACCCACGTTGTGGGCTTGGCAGACAGGGCAAGCCAGACAGTAATCTTTTGCTGCTTGGGAGAATTTGGGAGCAAACCAATTTTGCTTTAGGATTGCCACCATCCCCCCTTTGCCAACGTGCGACAATCCATGGAGCACGGAGGCAAGGTGAGGTAGCAAGACCACTGGGGCAACAATGCGGCCGTCAGAGCTGCGCCACAAATGGTCTGGGTGCAAGGTGCACCCTGCCAGTCTCCACTCCTGCTTTTCTGATTCTGGGGCTTGGTCCTGCAGGAGGGCCAGTTCTGACAGAGATGGCAAAGGAGCTGGCGGTGGTGGGAGAGAAGGGTACAATGCTTCAGCCCGAGGAGGACATAGGGCGGCTGCCTTAGCAGCCCGATCGGCCATGTCATTTCCTAATGCAACTTCATTAGAGGAAGAGGAATGAGCTACACACTTAACAATAGCAAGAGCTGAAGGTAAAAGTACTGCATCAAGTAAAGCGGCTACATAAGGCCCATTCTTTATAGAGTGGCCAGAGGAAGTAAGGAAACCTCGCTGCTTCCAGAGCGTACCAAAATCATGAACTACGCCAAAAGCATACCGGGAGTCAGTGTAGATAGTAGCAGACGCTCCTGCGGCAATGTGACAAGCCCTTGTTAGAGCTATTAATTCTGCCACCTGTGCGGAAGAAACAGCAGGTAGAGGAGCAGATTCTATGACATCCCAGACAGTACAAACTGCATAGCCTGCTACTAAAACTCCACTAGAATTATAAAAGCAAGAACCGTCTGTATACAGTATAAAATCAGGGTTATCTAAAGGCATTTCAGACAGGTCTGGTCTTGGAGAGGTGACGGCTTGCACAACCTGCAAACAGTCATGAGGCTCCCCCTCATGGGGTGCAGGGAGCAGTGTAGCGGGATTTAAAGAGTCACAGCGAATTACAGAGACATTGGGAGAAGCAAAGAGAAGCCGTTCATATTTAACAAGACGGGCATTAGAAAGGTGCTGGGTTTTTCCTTTTAAAAGTAATGCTGACACCGAATGAGAAACAGCCAGTGTTAATGGAGATTGTAAAACCAAAGGTTCTGCTTGCTCTAAAATCCATGCTGCCGCCGCAATTGCACGGAGGCACGGTGGAAATGAGGCCGCAACGGGGTCAAGATAGGTGCTGTAATAAGCAAGAGGGCGGTATTCAAGTGCTTTAACCAACTAAGCCATGGTGCCCTCCTTGAAAGCAACTGTAAAATTACACTCAAGATCTGCGCAGACCAAGACATTAGATTGGCAGCTGGAACCCAAAACCTTTTTGTCAATTGTAGCCCCAGGCCCCAAAGGGACAGACCCAAGGCAGCCGCCTGGTCCTAAGGCCGGGCCTGCAGCCAGGGGGAGGGAGAAGAATCTCTCCTTTCAGCTGGAGTTGAATCAACAACCTAGGGGCACTTGCCGAGCACCCGCTACAGGCCTCTGCTCTGCCAGCTGAGCTATGGAAGGTGCCTGGGGCAGGCTGCTTTGCCCAGTTTGCCCTTGGACGAGTGCCAGGGCAAGAGCCCCCCGAAGGGGACGGCCTCCCAGGGGAGGGGCAGAGGAACCCAGCAGCACAGGGGTGTCACAGGCGCTTCACCCGCAGAAGGACCCTTGAGTGATCCAGACAGAAACGCCGCGTCTCGCTCCCTGCAGCTCCCCTTGCTGCCCTGGCAGGCGCTGCCCCTTCTCCCACCGGCCTGGGCCTGGCCTCCCTCCCCCGCCCGGCACCACAGAAAGCCCCTTGGCGTGAGCCTGGGCAAGCCAGAGGCCTCAGGCCTGTCCCCTCTGAGGGGCTTGTGCCTCGGCCTCCTCTGCCCTTGGTGCCGGCTCTCCCGGCTGCCCCTGAGCGCTGCTGGCCAAAGGAGGCAGCAAGGCAGGAGAGGGGGGAGGAGCAAGTCCCGCTGAGGCCGACAGCTCGGGCTCAAGCCTCCAGCCCCAGCACAAAACCTTCAGCCGGGCCCGTGTGGCTCCCTCCTGCCCCCGCACACGCTCACAGGGGGAAACGTGCCCCATGTTCCATCCCCACGCCAGGCCTGGGCGACGGGCTCAGCCCTCCAGCAGCCCACAGGGCCTGTGAGGGACGGACTGAGAGCAGGGCCCCACTGACACCCCCCGTCCTGCCCCACTGGCCTGCGTGGCGCTGGCACGGGACAGGCAGGAACGGCAGCCGGGGAGAAAGCAGCTTGGACTGACGGGCGAGTCTCACTTGCTGACCAGACTCCCAGGTCCTGGGCTCTGGGGCCAGCCCCCCTGTGGGTCAGAGCCCCCTGGCCACGATGCTACTCCAGGGGGCCTGGTTCCAGGGCCACCTAATCCCAGGCTGGGGGGCTGGAGGCCTTTGCCCTGGAGTCTCAGAGCTCCCCCAGTGTCAGCTGCCGCTGGCCTGAATGGTGCTGGATGCTCCTGCTCCCCTCCCAGCAGGCTGGCCCTGCGCAGGCTCTGTGCTCGCTGGAGCCTCCTCCTGCCAGGTCCCTGGCCTGCTCTCTGCAAAGCCTCAGCCTGGCTCCTTTCCTGCCCTCTGCTTGCGGGCCTTTGGGGGCCGGCTCAGAGCAGATCCCCGAGGCCCAGCATTGGGTGCAGCACTGCTGGGCCCCCGGAGCCTGGGCTGCAGCCAGGAGGGGGAATCTCCCACAGGGCCGGTGGGATGTAGAAAGCTGCTCCCTGGGAACCTTTCCCACGGCAGCGCCCCCAGCCTGGCCAGTCCCTGCCCAGCCCAGCCCCCGCCCCAGGGTGGGCAGCATTTGGGGGGGCAGGTAAGAGAGACCCCCCTCCCCTTCCCAGAGAGCAGACCCCCAGGGCTGCAGTGGGAGGATCTGGCCCAGGGCTGCTCTCAGCAGAGGGGGCTGTGATCCCAGCCTGGGGCCAGGGAAGCTGCTACCAGCTCGTGCGGGGCGTGGGGAGCCATCCCAGAGAGGGTGGGGGCAGATAAGAGGGGTGAAGGGGAACAGGAATGTGTGAGGTGGGGCAGGAAGGGGAGGCAGGAGGCACTGAAGGGAGGTTGGGGGGATCATGCCAGGCATGCGGTGGCTGGGAGCAGGGGTGCAATGGAGGGAAACTTGGGGGGGTCACAGGAAGGGAAAGGGGGCAGGGGAGGTTGGGAGGAGACTGGGGGAGCAAGTGCAGCCTGGCTGGGGGAGGGGGAGACACAGGGCAGGGCTTGTACAGAAGGAAGGGGGGAGATACAATGGCAGCTCCCCCACCCCCATGGGGCAGGAGGGGGGGGCAGAGGTGCCTGGTGGTGGCACTTGGGGGCACCAACTCCTCTGCCCATGACAAAATTTCTAAAGTTTATAACCAGGGTGTCCCAAATGCCCCCTGTCTCTGTGGGTGCCTCTCCCTGCGCCCCTCGCTCTGCAGGCTCCAGTCCCCCCGGGGGAGGAGCTGCCCCCTCCCGCAGCCTGAGGGGAATTGTTTCTGTGATTTTTTTAAGTGTAGATATCTGCAAACACTGATCTGTAGGGACTGGCAACAGTTTATTTCCTTTTGCAGATTTGTTATTTGCATAATGGTTATGCAGATATGTAAATGTAATGTTACCGGTCTGGCAAAAGTTTGTGAATGGGTTTGGCCATCCATGGTATATTAAAAAAAAGGTTAGCAATCACTGGCCTGATCCATGGGGGCTGGCCAAATGCAAGGCAGGGAAAACACTAGGGCTCTGTCTACACTCACAGATGCTTGCATGAGAAATATGCAAATGAGGCTACGCATGGAATATCGCTGAGCCTCATTTGCATGCCTAATGAGCTGCAATTTTTGCAAAAGAGGCTCTTGCTCCAGAAGGAGCTGTCTACACTGCCCCTTTTTGCACAAGAAAAACCCTCTTGCGCAATGCCACTACGATGATTATTTTCAGGAATAGCGACATTGCAAAAGAGGGGATTTCTTGTGCAAGAAGGGGCAGTGTAGACAGCTCCTTCTAGCACAAGAGCCTCTTCTGCAAAAATGGTGGCTCGTTAAGTATGTAAATGAAGCTCCATGATATTCCACACTTAGGCTTATTTGCATATTTCTTGTGCAAGAAGCTGGGAGTGTAGACATAGCCTGGTGAAGGTGGGGGGGTATTTTCCCCACCAGGCCTTTGTCCCTCGGAATCCCTGGGGACGTTGGGTTTTCTCTTGTTTTTTCGCTTTTCCCTTCTTCCCACCTCACTGCGGGGGAGGGGGCGGCTCTCTCATCCTTTCAGTGGGAAGCCCTGGCACAGAGATGGGCCAGGAAGATGCTCTGAGAGCGAGTCCCTGGCCTATTTGGGGAGAGAACTTGCACACGTCTAGCCTTTTATCTATTACCAGGATGGCCGAGTGGTTAAGGCGTTGGACTTAAGATCCAATAGATGTTTATCTGCGTGGGTTCAAACCCCACTCCTGGTAGCTTCCTGTTTTGGACAGACATCCATCTGGATAGAGATTTGCCCTGCTATGAGGGCAGGGGACTGGACTTCATCTCTGAAGGTCTGTCTGGTGGCATCTTGCCATGTGCGAGATGTGCATTTTTGCAGGAGGATCCATGGCAGTGTGGATGCTCTCCTGTGCACGAAACCTCTGATGGCTATTTTAGCTATAGGGCAAGAAACCCTTGTCCTACATCCACACTGCCCTCTTGCGCAAGAGGACTTACACCTGCTAGAAAAGAGCGTAGCTCTTGTGCAAGAAGCCCTTTCTTACCACGCTTTACTGTAAAACTTCTTGCACAAGAGCGAGTGGGCCGTGTGGATGCTCTGCGGAAGAACGGCCCTTCTTGTGCAATAACCCGCCAGTGTAGACACAGCCCATCAGTGTGGACATAGCCTTCCAGTTCTAGTCGGCTGAGCTGGGAGGAAGTCACAGGGAGGAGACTCAGGACTTCCTTGTTCTCCTTAAGTCCCAGCAAATGAGCCAGAACTTCTCGTCTGCTCGGGGAATTGTTCTGCTTCTCGCCAGTGGTTGTCTCTGAGCAGCTCCTGAGTCTCTCTGTGTCCCGGTGCTTCTACCCCACTGGCTGAGCCATCCCTAGGCTGGGCTGTGGGGCTGTAGCTCCTTTGAGACGCTTTATTCTGATCAGTCAGGGTGGGAAACTCCAGACTGAGGGGGAGTTTCAGCATTTGGGTCCTGTGCCCAGCACTGCCCCAGACTGGCTGTGTGAGGTCAGACAAGGCCCTTTGCCTTTCTCATCCTCTGTCCCTCCCTCTGTCAGTTGGGGGAACAATCCCCTCCTGCCTGCCCCATGGTGGAGGGAGCTGTGAGGAGTGGTGTGAGGGTGTCGCTAGCAGCAGTGAGTACTGGGAGGTGTCCTGTCACTTGGGCTCCATGTAGGGCTGACAGATGGTTTCTACAAAAATACCGGAGACACTTGACATGACACCACAATCGACATTATTGTTATTTAGAAAATACCGGTCATTTCTATTTCTATTTTCTCAGTTTGTTTCCTGATCAGAAAGCTCAGATACTGGACTGTCTGGTTCAAAACCGGAGACCTGGCAACCCAGCTCCATGTCAGCAGGGACACGCAGTTGAACACCTCCCCCCATATGCTGGCCCAGCCTTGTGCCTGCTGGTGGGGCTGCCTCCCCCCACATCAGTGGGGCTTCCTGCCCGTGTTGGTGCAGCAACTGCAAGTCTGCCTGCACCCAGGCCTGGCAGCCATGTCGTCTGGGGGCAAGAGCAGGGAGAACGGCGCCTTCGTAGCCCAGCCTGCCCCCCCATCCCATCGCTGAGGGAACTTTCCCCCAATGCCAGCCCCATGCTCAAGGGCTTTGTAAAAGGGCCAGGCCAAAGTAGCTCCCCCCTTGCTCCTACTGAGCCTCTGCCAGAGCTGCCCCTCCTCAGGCTCTGCCTTGTCACCAGACAGACCCTGCTCTGCTCCAGCGCCCTCCCTCCGTCTGAGTCACTCCTGGAGCTGGTGGGACTAGACAGCTGCTGTCCTATGGGATGTGGCACATCTTGGGAAACCATCTCTCAGTTCCCATGGGGAAAAGTCAAGCCAGGGCTTCCCAATCAACCCTCAGAAGGTCACAGTTCTATACCCCAGGTGGGACTTGAACCCACAACCCTGGAGGCCAGTGCCTTGTCCATTAGGCCACTGGGGCCAGACAAGGAGCAAGGAGAAGGGACAGAAATTCTCTGTCCCAAAGGCTCACCCCTCACATTGGCTGGGCAGACACGTCCCTCCCCTCTACCCCAGCAGACACGTCTGCAGCCCCTGGCAGAGAGGCGGCTGGGCAGGTCGCTGGCAGAGCTGAGCCCGGGCTGGCAGCAGTGCAGGCTGGTCGGCCACAGCCCTGGGAGAGCAGCTGGGGGGCTCGGCTGGGGGGCGACGGGCCCGTGTGCTCTGCTGCCCACTGACGAGCTGGCTGCCCAAGTGCCCTCACAGACGCTTCTTCAATCCCCGCCCCCCTCAGCCGCCCACCCCCAGCCTCTTCCAGCACAGCCTGCCCCCCCCACAGGGCTTCCACAGGGGCCTCTGTCCCAGGAGGAATGGGGAGCCCCTGCCCCCAGCACCCACCCACCCTGCTGCTGCTCCCCCCAGAGCAGAGGATTCACCCGACACAAGTAAGTGCTTCTGTCCCCCCTGACCCCGGCTGCTGGGTTCCCTCCTGTTTAGCTGCCTGGCCCCAGGTAAGGTCACATGAGACTGCTCATATCACCCCCTCAGCACGGAGCCCTGGGCAGCCGCCCTGCTCGCTCAGGTCTCAGGCTGGCAGGGCCTGCAGGGATACTGGGTTTGAATGACAAGGTGTTGGAGCAGCTATTAAAAGGCTTCTTCCTTTATTATCTCTTGGGTTAGTGTCTTTCTCCCATAACGTGTAGCTACGATATTTGTTAGTAACTGGCAGGCGCCGCAGGGGCTCACACCTGAACAGAGACACACGACCTCAATATTGGTGCACAAGACAAAACTCACCTGCTCCTGGAACAGGAACACTGACTAGCGGTGAGGCCCCTCCCTGGCAGCACCGAGCAGTGAGAGCTGAGTGAAGGGGGAGGCAGGCCCAGGGGGAGAAGGCTCCATGACTGTGTCAGAGGGAGGCTCTGCCCTGGCCAGTGGGGAATCATTGCCTCTCCGAGGGGCCCAGGCCTGCTGGGTCATTTCCCCAGGTTACTGAGTGGGGGCTGGAGCCAGTTCTGGGTTGTCTCCTTCAACAGCCAAACTGAACCAATGGATCTTGTGCCAACCTGACTGTGCACTGGGCTAGTGCTGTGTGTGCCACAGAGCTTCCTGCAGGGCTGCCTGCATGGGAGAGGGGAAGGGCAGTTTGAGTGACCAAGCTCTGCCCCTTCTGAAAATGGCAAGTGTTGTCTTAGCAGTGCCAGGGAGGTGAGAAGGAGTCTGATGTAACCTCTTGGGTCACAGCTGCTGTCACATAGGTGAGAAAAGAGAGTAGGCAGCTGTCACATGAAACTGCAGGCTGGTTTCCCTGACCGGGAATCGAACCCAGGCCACAGCAGTGAGAGTGCTGGATCCTAACCACTAGACCATCAGGGACACATGAAACTTGCCTTTTTGCTCACTTACACTAGCCTTTCACAGGCCATTTTCTGTCCACTTCAGGATGGGGTGGCAGGTCCAGTCTCCCTTGCCCAGAGGCGACAAGAACAGAAACCAAACAGAACATCAAAGCAGCCAGACTGAGTCATGTGAGTTGTCCAACTAGCCCAGGATCCTGTCTCATGACAGCAGCCAATTTCATTGTCCGGAGGGAATCCTCAGGACAGACAGTTATTAAGTGATCCCTCCTGTTGCCCATTTCCAGCTTCTAGAATACACCAGCTAGGGACACCTGCCCTGTCCATCCTGGTTAAATGCCATTGAATGACCTTTCCTGCATTAAATATTCCAGTTCTGTTTTGGACCTTCTTGTAGATTTCACCTTCACAACATCCTGTGGCAAGGAGTTCCACTGGGCGCAAAAATGTTTCCTTTTAGTTTATTTTTAACTTGGTTTCTGGGCTCCCTGAGGCCCTTTCACACACAAGGGCTTTCTCTGCAGTGTGCTGGGGGAGAAACCCCTGAGCCAGTGACACGGACTGACCTAGGCGCAGGCCACCAAGGGGGGTTTCAGTGAAGCTACATGTAAATGGATCCATTTAGTAATGACTGCCAGCCACACGCACAAGGGAGGGGACTTTAGCCAAGAAAGCAAGGACTCTGAGGAAGGGTTGGAAGTGAAGGGGGTTAATCAGATGGACGGGAGTTTCCAGTGCTGGGCTGTGGCTAAGATAGACGAGGGGTGTCACAGGGCACTAGCACAGCAAGGGGAGCAGAGAGGGCCCTGCTGCACCGAGAGACATGGCAAAGCCTGGGACTGAACCAGGGACCTTTAAATATTTCATCTTAGGCACCCCACACTGAGCTACCCATAAACCCCTCTAGCTGGTTATTAACTGTCCGGGATGTCTGGCAGCCGTGTCACAAACATGATGCCGTCGTGCCGGCCCAGGAAGGCGAGACTGGTGTTTCCTGCCACCTGCAGTTTGACTGGCTCCTTCCCCCCATTCCTGCCTTAGCTCCCGGGCTGACCTGGCAGCTGAAGTGGTCGGGGGCCCAGCAGCCTGGGCAGGGAGTCGGGTGGCCAGACCCTGCTGGCAAGAGTCTTGGTGCTACTTGTTTCCCTGCCACTTCTGGTGCCCTCACTCCCCACCCGCAGCCCCTGCTGCCTGCCTGGGTCCCTGTGCTGTGTCAGACGCTCAATGAACCCTCCTGTTTCACACGGGCTGGGAGTGGCTCTGGGCTAGGGCACAGGGCTGTGTCATTCCCTGTGGGAGCGAGTGGACTCCCCAAGGGGCGCACGGTGAGAGACAGGGGGCTGGCGGCTCAGGGAGGGGCGGTCCCAGGAGGCAGAGGGCACCTGTGACTCTCGGCTGGCAGCTGACACTCTGCTCCTTGCTTCCCTCCCGCTGCTTCACCTCCCAGGGCTTCTTTCTCCTTCCCTGTCCATAGCAGGCAGCTGCACAAAGGCCAGTCACCAAACCAGACACCCCTGGGGCCAGCATGGGGCTTGCACCCACGACCTGGGCGTTATCAGCATCAAGCTCTAAACAGCTGAGCCAGCAGCCCCACGAGTGGCCCTTTGGGAAAGACCCCACAGGCAGCTGCAGGGACGTCTCTGCCGCTGCCACGAGCTCATCTCTGATGGGGCCACGGGTGACTCACTGAGATGTGGGCTGGCTAGTGCAGAGTCAGAGGAGCAGGAGCCTGTGTGGGTTCAGGGGGCCTTGAGCAGGAGCAGGTTTGGGGGAGGGGCTGCTGGGCCACTGAAGCAGGTGACCAGGTGGTTGGCAGCAGCTCTGTGGGCTGGGCACATGGTCCCATCACCTGGACATATGGAGCCTCCCTCTGTGGCTTGGGCTGGAGGAGCCATGGGCCAGCCACTGCTACAGCAGGAATTTGGGATCAGGTCACCCCACTGGGGACAATGGAGGGAAGAGAAGAGTTTTCCCTGCCATTAGGGGAAAGCTGGCCAGACCCTTTTAGCCACTTGGTTTGTGCAGGCTGGATCCTCCTCCTACCAGTTCTCTGGCCTTAGTCCTGCAAAGCTCTCAGCCTTTTGCCTGTTTCTGCTTCCCTGTCCATAGCAGGCAGCTAAAGAGTGTGTGTGGGGGAGAGTAGTCACTGCAGTGAACAACCTTGTGGCCAACATGGGGCTTGAACCCATGACCTTGGCGTTATTAGCACCACGCTCTAACCAACTGAGCTAGCTGGCCTTCAGAAGCTGAGTTCACAAATGGCCCTTTCAGAAAGGCGCCTCGTCTCTGACAGGGCCACTAGCAATTCACTGTGATGTGGGGTCACTAGTCCAGATGCTTTGAGGTTTGGTCAAGGTGGCTGGTGGCTGACGGCCGGCAGACCCAGGGCAAAGAAGCAGCCGGAATCTCTTGCTGCCAGCACCTTGTCTCCCAGCTTCTTCCCTGTCGGCAGCAGCCGCAGCCCCTTTCAGCCACTGGGAAGAGAGGCAGGAATGGGGCCAAGTAACGAGTCAGGCTGATGGGGGCAGGCAAAGCTCGTCTTGTATTGCAGGGCCACTGGCAACAGCTTCTCTCTTGTGCGCTGCTGCTGAGGAGAAAAACACCCTGAGAGGGACCAGAAAGACCAATTTGAAAGATTGTTTGGGGGGGGCACCTGCTAGCGCCAGGGGGGCAAGAGTCAGAGCCTGGCAGCTCCTGGGGACCACACAAGAGACCACAAGGGTAAGCAGCAAGCTCCAGGCAGGTTACGTTTTAGGGCCCAGCCCATCTCAGCCAGGCAGACCATAGCATCAGACTGAGCTCCAGGGGCATCAGACACCCAGCAGGAGGCACAGAACTCTTTCTCTGGGGAGCCTGCAGATAAGGAGCCCAAAGCTCATAAAGTTGGAGGGTTTTGCAGCAACCAGCCCAACCCCAGCAAGTCCCACAGAGATTTGAACTCGGATCACATGATTCAGAGTTCTGAGTGCTGCCTCTTACACCATGGCTACATCTACACTGGCATGTTTTTCCGGAAATGCTTTTAACGGAAAAGTTTTCCGTTAAAAGCATTTTCAGAAAAGAGTGTCTAGATTGGCAGGACACTTTTGCGCAAAATCACTTTTTGTGGAAAAGCGTCCGTGGCCAATCTAGATGCGCTTTTCTGCAAAAAAGCCCCGATCGCCATTTTCTCAATCGGGGCTTTTTTGCAAAAAATAAATCTCTGCTGTCTACAGTGGCCCTTTTGTGCAAAAGTCTTTTGGAAAAAGACTTTTGCCCGAATGGGAGCAGCAAAGTATTTCCGCAAAAAGCACTGATTTCTTACAGTAGGGAGTCAGCGCTTTTGCAGAAATTCAAGTGGTCAGTGTAGACAGCTGGCAAGTTTTTCTGGAAAAGCAGCTGATTTTCTGGAAAAACTGGCCCGTCGAGACACAGCCCATGGGACCTACATGAGCCAGTAGTGATTCAATTAGGCTGAACTGGAGTTCTGGCTTATGGCCACTCGGACCAGCTTTGCTTGTTTCCTTCCACCCAGAGCCCCCTTCTTCTCCTGGGCTGCAAGGAGCCTCCCTGGGATGCCCTGAGACAGGCACAGGGCTCTGCCTCCCCATAACCAGCCCCACCCCACCCAACCGGCTTTGGCAGAACAACCGGCTTTGGCTAGCTAGACTGCTCCCTTCTTACACACTTTGAAATGTCCATTGCTAAACAGGACTGTGTGGCCTAAAAGAAAAGGCATCTGACTTTGGGTCAGAAGACTGAAGGGTTGAGTCCCTTTGCAGTTGTGTTGATTGTGCTTGTGGGTTTTGGTGTCTTATGCTTGGAATGGTTCTCTGTAACAACGTGTGTCCATTGGAAGCCCTCTAGCTATTTGGCAGATCTAAACTAAAACCTTCTGCACGCAGAGTGGCAGCAATTAACTATAGAGCCTGGGCTCATGTTCCACCTAAATGGCATTTCAATAGGGTCACACTAGGCTGTGAGAAGGGGGTGTGATCCTATTGACCCCCACTGTCACCAAGTAAGAAACAGATCTCAGGGTGGGTAGAGAGAACTTAGTTAACAGCATTTGTTCAGAAAAAAAACTGCTTAGCAATAGTTGTGTTTGTGCAATTGGCATTCTATAATTATCATCCTCACTTTCCTATTGTTTGTCTGTGTGATCGCTGTCTGGTTTGTAACTGTTTCTGTCTGCTATATCATTAATTTTGCTGGGGGAAAATCAACAAAGGTGGTGAAGTATGATTGGTTAGGTAAATCATAATAGTATGTTAGCTTTGGTTAGTAACATTATACTAAAATAATTGGTTAAGCAGGACTAAATTATCACTATATAAACAGGGGTCCAAGAAGGAGACCAGGAAGAAGAAGGAAAAGGGGAAACGAGAAGAGGAAGAAGGAGGAAAAGGGAAAGGAAGGAAGAAGACCAAGAAGGAGGAGTGAGACCTGGAAGCAGAACTCACCTCCAAGGCAGCCTCAGACTAGAGCGCCCAGGACCCCTCTGTACGACCGTTGAAATTGTTTGCTGTGTGAATTCTGTCAGGTGACGTCAGGCCTGGGCACTGGGATTATTTACCATTTTCCCTAAGCTATTAAGACACAGCCTGTGATGGCCAAGTGCTTAATGTGTTAGACTAGAAATCCAATAGGGCTTACCTGTGCAGGTTCAAATCCTCCTCACAGTGAGACCTGTGTTTTGGTCACACCCCTTCCTAGGGCAACAAGGTACCCAAACTCTGAGACTCCTGAGAAGAACGTGCCTGTCCCATCAGAAGGGACACCTGTGCTATGTCTACACTTGTAGCTTGTTGCATGAGTAATATGCAAATGAGGCTAAGTGTGGAATATTGCTGAGCCTCATTTGCATGGCTAATGAGCCACCACTTTTTTCAGAAGAGACTTTTGCACAAGAAGGAGCGTCTACACTGCCCCTTCTTGCACAAGAAAAACCCTCTTGCGCACTGCGATTACACCTATTAATTTTCACTAAACACCATTATCAGACTGCCCAGTGCACATTCCTACCTTCCATTGTGCACACAACATACATGGGGCTCTAATTACTGGCCACCTGCCTTTCACACAGATCATTGATCCTTGTGACTTTCAGGTACATTCACATGGCAGCTGTTTAAACATAATGTGCTTCTATTGCTTGATCAGCACCAGAGTCTGGGAGTTAAGGAAGGACACCGACCAGCGTGGGGCTTGTACTCATGACTCTAAAATTAAGAGTCTTATGCTCTACCAACTGAGCTAGCCAGCCTGCATGTGAAAAGTTTCCTAATATCCCATCTCAGTGTAACAGGAGCCAAGTGTTCTCCACTGCCTGACTCAAGGCTCTTTCTTGCCCCTAATGTGGGGTTCTGGCCTCCCACAAAGCTGGGGTGAAAAGCTGCTAGACCCCAGAGGTAGCAGGATTCACTCCCATCTTCTCCTGCCCGTGCCCTGGTACTGAGGAGCCGGCCTTTTCCTGCTGCCCCAACTCTTATTCCCACAATGCACTTTGTGCAGGGGCCATTGGTCTTTCTGCCAAGGTGCGTGGCTGGGAGCCAGGACTCAGGACCCTTCCCCCAATCCCCGCTCTGACCCGCTCACACTGTCTCACTGCCTCCAACACAGGCTCAGCTCAGGGGTCAGGTGGGTGACCTGCCCTGCAGCTGTGATGGCATCAGGCCCTTCCGGCCAGCCAGCTCCATCTGGAGATGGAGCTCCAGTGACCTCAGACACCCAGCGAGAGGAACAAAACTCTCTTATTGAAACTCAGGGAATGGAAGCTGAAGCACCTGAACCTTGTAACAACCACCTGAGTCTTAGTAGGTCCCACTGAGATTTGAACTCAGATTGCAGGATTCAGAGTCCTGAGTGCTGCCCCTTACACCCTTACCCTTGACCTGTGGTGTAAAAGTGCAGTGGGCACCTCTGACTCTCAGCTCTCAGGCTGGCCTCTGCTCTCCTGGCTTCTCTCCAGCTGCTTCATCTCCCAGGACTCCCTGTAAGAAATGTGTCACTTTCACCCCTGGGAGCAGCTCAGCCATGGAAAGGGGCTGCCTGGGGCAGGACATTAGCCCTGGAGGGCAGGGGTGGGTGTGGTAGTGACATCACAAGGGCCTTTTGCAGCCCCTCTGCTTATTGGCTTAAGGAGGTTGGGAGGCGGTGACCTCACAGAGAGTCCATGATAGTGGCCAGGTGGGACAGGCTGCAGGGCAGGGGCCATCTCAGAGCCCCCCCGCCCTCCCCCATGGCTTTGCTGCAGGGAGTCTCCTTGAGAGTTGCCCTTGAGGCCGTTTCGGAGTCTTCTCCTTTCCCACGACTAACTGACCTAGATGACAGACGTCGCTGTGGAGAAGGCAAGAGCCTCCAATAAGGCCTCTGTAATTGCAGCAGGGTAATTAGCTCAAGTGGTAGAGCGCTTGCTTAGCATGTGAGAGGCAGTGGGATCGATGCCCACGTTCTCCAACTGCAGCTCAGCTCTTATCCCTTATTTTCACTGTCAGGGGCTCAGTGGCCCCCTCCCTCTTCCTACCTGCTCTCCCAAAAGAGACAGACCTGGCTCCCCTTTCTTTGCCACCAGCAATTGCTGTGCTGCAAAGCAGAGAGTGGCGATATCAGGCTCTGTGGTGCAAGGGAAAGCATGTTGGACTTTTAAGCTGCAACAAAATACAGGACTGTGTAGCACTGTAAAGACTAACAAGATGGTTTATTAGATGATGAGCTTTCGTGGGCCAGACCCACTTCCTCAGATCAAATAGTGGAAGAAAATTGTCACAACCATATATATCGAAGGATACAATTAAAAAAAACTGAACACATATGAAAAGGACAAATCAAATTTCAGAACAGAACGGGGATGCGGGGGGGAAGGTAAATGTCTGTGAGCTAATGATATTAGAGGTGATAATTGGGGAAGCTATCTTTGTAATGGGTAAGATAACTAGAGTCTTTGTTAGGACCCTGCCGTAAAGTGTTGAATTTTAGCATGAATAACAGTTCAGAGGATTCCCTTTAAAGTGCAGTTTTAAAAGGCTTTTGAAGCAGGATGCAGGTAATTAAGTCATTGAGATAATGTCCTTTCTGAGTTAAAATGGCAAGAAACTGGTTTTTTTCTGTATTTTGTTTCAGCTACCCTAGACTAACATGGCTACTTTTCTATCACTATTTTAAGCTACAGTGATTCATGTGAGCCCAGCTAGACATTCAAAGTTTGTGGGTTCAAGTCCCACAAGTCTCACTTTAGCTGCTTTCTCATTTCCAGGGCGCAGCTTTTACAGACCAGGCAATCCTTAGGGTGAAACTGGGTTGGCTTGAGTCCAGACAGTTCCCAGCAGACCCCAGTGAGGATGGAGGGAAGGGCTGGTTCTTGCAGCTGGGGCTGGGAGTTGTTCTGAAAGGCTTCAGGTGCCATGAGATCGTTTTATCCCTCCCTGTCTCCTACCAGTGCTGAGCAACACTCAGGCTATGTCTGCCCTACACTGTTCTTCTGGGAAAAGCTACGCAAATTTCAAAACCCAGTTTGTGCAGCTTTTTCTTCTGCTTTTTTTTTTTTTTTGGAAGAGGCTTTTCCGACATTTGGCCTGTTACACTGGGCAAGTCACACAAGGGAGGCAGCAGGCAGAGCGGGCCAAATGCACCAGCCTCCCAGGGCAGGGGAGGCCAAGGCACAAGCAGCTGCCTGGCCTAATTTATCTGGCTTCCCCAGGTTGGCACCCAGGGGCATTATCAGCTGACGTTACCCCCCCTCTGTCACATGAGCGTTGGGCTCATCAACAGGCTGGTCAGCAGCAGCTGCAGTTACCTGGGCACCGCAATAAGAGAAGACCCTGTGTTTCTGCCTGGCTTTGAACCAGGGACCTTTTGCGTGTTAGACAAACATGATAACCACTACACCACAGAAACACATTTTGAGGGGTGGAACTTGTCTGACTGTTCTGTTTCTAGCTCTTTCTAACACCCTGCTCTGCAGGGGAGGGGGATGCTCCTTGTGAACACTCCACCTCTTGTTCTCAGGGAAGCACCTAATTTCCTCACCAGCCCCTTGAGATTTGTAGCTCAAAGCTGGAGCTGCTGTGGCAGGAGGTGAAGCTACAGAAGCTAACGGGGGACAATCAGCAGGCGGAGGGTTATTTTTTCTCCCCCCTGGGCTGATGTGGCTAGAACTGAGGAGAAGAAAATCCTCCTCCCTTCTCCTCAGAAGATGGAAATTGCAGTTGGTTCTCTCTTTGGTTGTACTAAAGCTGGACCCCAGGACTAGACTTTTTCTTTCTAAAACCCTGGTGAAAACTGAGAGCCAATAATTGCTCACAGGCTGAGAATGTGAGTTAAGGAAGGGCCCCGCCCAGCATGGGGCTTGAACCCATGACCCTGAGATTAAGAGTCTCAGGCTCTACCAACTGAGCTAGCCAGGCTGCCTGCAAAAAAATTCCTAATATCCCATCTCAGAGTAACAGGAGCCAAGTGATCTCCACTGCCTGACTCAAGGCTCTTTCTTGCCCCTAAAGGAGGGGTTCTGGTCTGTGGAGAGGTTTGAACTCGAACCCCACTCCCGACACACCCACTTCTTTCCCCACAAGGAACGGCCCCATTTCCATCTCTCCAGGGACTGGTCCGTTCTCTGCAAAATGCTCAACCTGTTTCATTTTCTGCAGGAACGAGAGGGATCCATGCGCCCTGTTCCCCAGTGAGAGGTATGTGTCCTCTTCCCCCCTTTCCACAGACACAGCAGGCCAGGGGGCTATGAGCCTCCAGAGGCCCCTTCCTACTTGGCCTCCCACAAAGCTGGGGTGCCAGAGGCAGGCTCTGACTGGGAGACACTCCCAGCAGCCAAGCACATTTCTCAGGCAGCCCCTTCCCTGCCCAGGGGGCACAGGTCACACGCCTGGGTGAATAAGAGCTTGTGGGGACTGGCCAGGGCTTCAAGCAGGCAGCTCCCATTGGCCACAAACAAGCTTGGAGCAGGGACCAGGCATGAAGCCTTTTTCTCTACAGCTGAGAGACACAAAGGGCCCAGCAGCCCCTTCTCTCAGCTGTGCGTGGGGGCAGGGCGAGCAGGGGATCTGCCTGAGGCTTCTTGCTGCCATGTTGGGTGGCTTCATGGGCTGGATCCAGCCCGCTGGCCTGTATTGCCCAGGCCTGGCTTAGAGGGAACCCTGGCTCTGGCTGTGGGGGAGGGGCGCTGTGGAAAGGCCAGTCTCGCCTTCCTGGGCAGGGCATGACGACATGCGGCAAACCATCCTGGACAGAGAATTACAGGCCACACAAGACTCTTTTCACAGCCAAAGTAGCTCAGTGGGGAGAGCATTAGACTGAAGATCTAAAGGTCCCTGGTTCAATCCCAGGCTTTGGCATGCTCCAATAGGGGCTAATTACTTCAAGTTGATGGTTTTGCTTAGAGCTGTTATCACAACCTGCACTGCAGGAGAAAAGGGGAGATGAGCTGCATCCTGGGGCTCTTCCTGCTTTCTCTTGGCCCTGGGTCTCTATCCTGCCACAGGGCAGGTACAAGGGCTACAGTTGGGGGGAATCAGGTGACACCACAAAAAACACTCCCTGTTGGCAGTGCTGGTACATGGCACCACATGAACATGTTGCTAACACCCATGTCTCCCCGCCTCAGGACCACTAGAGACGTCCAGCAGCTCTGTCCTTGCACCCTGGGGCTGTCTGTCTGGGCCATGCACTCACACACACTGGCCCCTCCCTTTCTAGGACAGGGCTCCTGTTGTTCCTTGCTTTGCTCAACCTGGGAGTTGGGCTTATCCCCAAGCAGCAGGGGCTGTGTTTACCTGGGGAGCCACAAATAGGAGCAGAACCCCCTGTTCCCACTTTTTGCTTGGCTTTGAACCAGGAGCCTTTTGCACATTAAGCAAACACGATAACCACCATCCCACAGAAACAGAAACATGCTTGTCAGTTTTTTTCTGTACATAAACTTGGACAAATATTCTGTTACTAATTCTTTGCCCAAGGCAGAGCAAGAGCAGGGAACAAGACCTCCCCCCCCCCCCCGCAATACTTCTCTAGACCCTTTGCTCCCAACACGGGGGGCGGGTGGGGGGCGCTGTGTGCCTCGGGAGGAGTGACCCACATCATATCGCCAACATTTCTGCCCTTCATGGATGGACCTTTGGGGGCAGGCCCAGACGCTCCATCCTCTAAATCAACTCCTATCACACACTGGAGCAGGGCAGCCCCCAGGGGTAGGGCTGAGCTATGGGGTGCTGGGCAAGGGGCAGAGGCTGCAGGAGCTGAGCGTTTCCCTAGAGTCCAGGGACCCATAAGGAGGCATCATGCTCTGTGTCTCTCTCGGAAGGCGCAGAAAGGGATTGACTGGGGACAGGGAGAGTGTCTATGGGGTTGTGCAGTTTGTTGCCCTGGTTAGGGCGTGGCCAAAACACAGGCCTCGCTGTGAGCAGGATTTGAACCTGCGCAGGGAAACCCTATTGGATTTCTAGTCCAACGCCTTAACCACTCGGCCACCACAGCTGTGAAGTCAGCAGTGCTCCAGGATCAGGGACAGTGGTAAATAATCCCAGTGCCCAGGCCTGACCTCACCCGCCCCACATATTACACACAGCAGAAATGGCTCCAAAATAGGGCAAGCTTGGGGGCTCATTGCTGGGCCCTGGGGTGAAGCATTAAACTAGCCCCCTCCTGTGGGGCTGTGAGTGTTGCTGTCCCTGCTGTACAGACAGGGCCATGGGGGCAGGGAGAGGTTCACTGAATGGGCCAAGGTCACCCAGCGAGTTAGAGCCCAGCTCTGCCCCCAGCTCCCTGCCCCACCCACTGACGTGCTGACTCCCTCGCTGCCAGGGGGCTGTTTGCATTGGCCTCTTTTGTTTTCTTTTCTGCTGTGAGACATTGGGACAGTTGGCCAGGGCGTCCCGCAGTTGCCATCTCCCTCTGCACCGGTGCTGTCCAGAGCCCCGACTAGCAAACGCTGACACTGCTGTTAGGTCCAGACCAGAGGGGAGTGTTTAAGGGTTATTTCAGAAGAAGGGTTTTCTCCCCAAATAACTGCATCTAAACGGTGGTTTTTATTTCATAATAAAGTATTTTGAAACAGCGCCCGGACACGATTATGCAAATAGAGCGCGGGATATTTAAATCCCGGTTTCATTTACAATTTTGAATGTCTCCATTTGCATCCCTCTGCTGAAGGAGACTGCAAGTGTCGACATGTCCTGGGTGTTGCAACTTCACAGCACTCACCAGATGTTCCCTCCCCGCTGCCTGAAGACGTTTGGGAGTCCTCCTGCGTCTTCTGGCGCTGCAGGTCATCAGCGTTGTCATCCTGAAGCTGCAGCTGCTGCTTCCCAGGTGTCTCCATCCCAGACTCCACAACTCTCCCTGGAGACAGGGGTTCCCCACACCCCAGGATTCGGTCCAGTTCCTCACAGTATGCACAGTGCTGCGGTGCTTCCCCAGAGCGGGACCTGCCCTCACGGGCCCTCGCATACCCCTCCCGCAATTCGTTGACCTTGGGTCTGACTTGGTCTAGGATGCAGGAGGGGGGAGGTGGCCTTTCTCTGCAAGGCCATCAGCCATTGGGCCATATGTTAGATAATTACATGGAGGTTAGGTCCATAAAAGCTATTAGCCAGGGGATAAAATGGTGTCCCTGGCCTCTGTTTGTCAGGGGCTGGAGACGGATGGCAGGAGACAAATCGCTTGATCGTTGTCTTCGGTCCACCCCCTCTGGGGCACCTGGTGCTGGCCACTGTCGGCAGACAGGACACTGGGCTAGATGGACCTTTGGTCTGACCCAGTACGGCCGTTCTGATGTTCTTATGTTTATAAATGTTGCATTCGTCCACCTGGACTGCCGGGCCTGCAGAGACCCCTCCTTGGATCACAGCTCCAAGAGGGACTTTATCTCTGGCCCAGACACTGACAGTGCCTGGTGTTTGCTGCCCCCTGCTTGGTCCTGTGATGTGTCCCTGAAGGGGTCTCTGGGGGCTTGTGCCTGTGACATGGCTCTCTGGAAGGCAGAAGTGCTCGATCTTAGGCAAAGGACCCAGAAACAACACTTTACGGCAAAAAACACAAGGATGGCTCTTAGCCCGCATCCCCGGGCCACAGAGAGTATCCAGAAGTCACTTCCCCACCTCTCCCTTGGCTGCTCTAGAGCTTAGCCCAAAGTCTGATAAACTCTACTCTCCCACCCAACAACCTCTGGGACTCCTCTCCTGCCCAGCTCCTCACACCACGCAGAGTGCAGGGCAGCCACTACCCCAGCGTCACCACTTCTGGTCTGTGCCTAATGGCCAAGTTCTGCTTTCCCCAAACCACACGGGCACCCTCTCGCCTCTGGCCAGCCTCATGGCAGACGTGGGCTTCCCTCACTAATTTTCCTAAAAGCTTTCCAGGCAGGCATTGGTGGTATAGCAGTGAACATAGCTGCCTTTGAAGCAGTTCACCTGGGTTTGATTCGCAGCCAATGCAGTGTAAAGAAGGAGCATGAAAGCTTCTTGCTGAGCCCTTATTTGAACCCTGCAAAAACAGGCACAAATGGCTCCTGCAGCTGCCTCTCACGGCTTTTCATCCTCTCCAAGAGCATGCACAGTAATGCAGGGCTTCCCTCACATACCCCTGCCGCAATTCCTTGACCTTGGCTCTGACTTGGTCTAGGATGCGGGGGTAGGAGGGACGTGGCCTTTCTTTGCAAGACCATTGGCCATTTGGCCAAAAATGTCGGCATTCCTCCGCATGGACTGCAGAGACCTGGGCATTATTAGCATGAAGCTCTAAATAGCTGAGCCAACAGGCCCATGAGTAGCCCCACAATAGAGGGAAGAGAAGAGTTTTCCCTGCTATTGGGGAAAGCAGGCCAGACCAAGGGCCTTTTAGCCACAGGGGCTGTGCAGACTGGAGCTTCCTCCTACCATTTTTCTGGCTTGTTTCTGCTTCCCTGTCCATAGCAGGCAGCTAAAGGAGGGGGGTAGAGCAGTCACCACAGCAAACATCTCTTTAGCCAGCACAAGGCTTGAACCCATGACCTTGGCATTACTAGCTCCACGCACTAACCAACTGAGCTAGCCAGCCAAGTGAAACACAGTTCACAAATAGCCCTTTCAGAAAGGCGCATCCGGCAGCTGAAGGGATGTCTCTGCAGCTGCCAATGGCTCTTCTCTGACAGGGCCACTAGCGACTCACTGTGATGTGGGCTGGCTCACCCAGCTGGTTTGAGGTTTGGTCAAGGTGGCTGGTGGTCTCTCTTGTGCGCTGCTGAGGAGAAAAACGCCCTGAGCAGGACCATAAAGACCAATTTAAAAGAGCATTTAGAGGGGGGCACCAAGGGGGCAAGAGTCAGAGCCTGGCAGCTTCTGGGACGCAGAAGAGGCCTCCCCTGGCCACCCATGGAACTGCTGGTTCAGGAAAAGGCTGATTGGGGAGGGTGTTGGGTAGAAGGAAACCACAAGCCTGGAGCAGGTGCAGAGGCTGCTGTGACTGGCACTGGCAAGGCAGGGCTCTGACTGCAATTGCCCGGACAGGAGAGCAAACACCACACGCCCTTGTGATTCCTTTGGGTTGTCAGTGTCCAGAGATCCTGTGAGTGCAACCTCTGCAGCTTCTGCAACCATGGAGAGTGAGGGTCTGTGGGCATCAGGTGCTTCTCACTTGTGGTTTCCTTCTTCCCAACACTCCTCCCCAATCAGCCTTTCCTGAACCAGCAGTTCCATGGGTGGCCAGGGGAGGCCTCTTCTGTGTCCCAGAAGGACCTGGGAAAATGTGAGCAAAGGAAGCAACAAGGCACCACTGGGAGTTGAACCCAGGCTCTTATGTTTACAAGGCAGGTGTTTTAGCCAGCTAAGCCATGGTGCCCTCCTCAGGCTGGTGGGTGAAACTGCTCTATGGTCCCAGACAACACCTTTGACTCCCAAAATGAAGCAATTTCCTTTCAGCCCTGGCAGTGTCTGCAGCTGAGCTGCACAAAGGAAGATACAAGAGCCCTTGGGGGGGGGGGGGGTCTTTGCCGGATGAACGTGCCTGAGGAAAGACACTGGAAGCGCAACAGACACACAAAAGGGGCATGAGGGACAGTTTGAGTCTCCACCCCCCAAGCCCCACCAGGCAAACTACCCCATGGGCCTTGCCCGCACCCAGCTCAGGGCCTGAGGATTTCCTGGGGATTTTCTGTCAGTTTTCCAGACCAAATAAGTAGCCCCCCACCTCCCGTGCTCTGGAGTCGCTGCCTCTCATGGGCCTTCTCAGCCTCAGGCTCCGCTTTGTCTCCAGACAGACCCTGTTCTGCTACAGCCACCTCCTCCCTACAGCTGTGATTCCTGGGCCTTCTAGAGGGAAATGCATCCTTTCATTCTCACTTTGAATCCCTGGGATTTTAGCACTCAGATCTGCACCTAACACCAGCATTGGCTAGTGAGGGGTCTGAACAGCTTGTGTAGAAAGGGGAACAGCAACTGTGGAGCAGCCTTGCCAACTACTTCAGAGAGCAGAGGAATGTAAACTCTTTATCAGTGAGAGGAAACTGTCACCCCAGGTGGGACTTGAACCCACAATCCCTGGCTTAGAAGGCCAGTGCCTTGTCCATTAGGCCACCAGCGTACACAGAAAAAAATGCCAGGGACAGAAATTCACCCTTCTAAATGGCCCTTCTTCAATTTTAGATCCTGATTAAGCCCTTTTGAAGAAGAAGCCAGATACACAGGAAGGGCTGATCACACCCCTCTGAAAATCAACTTTCCATGGGTATTGGCAGCTGGCTCCGAGTCATGGGCCTTGACGTCTCGTCTCCCTCCCAAAACCAGGTAAGTGTCTCCCACCGCTGCAGCCTCCTGATGCTCTATGGCCCTGTCTGTACAGCAGGGACAGCAACACTCACAGCCCCACAGGAGGGCCCCTGGCCTAGCAATGTGTCCCCCTGAGCAGCCTCTGATGTTACCTGTGTGAGCCCCTGTGTGAGCCCCAGAACCAGCCCTGAGTGAGGGGGGCAGAGGGGGAGCAGCTCACACATGCCAAGGGGCTGGCCAGGGGCAGGACATGAGCCTGCAAAGCAGCAGTGACATCACAAGGAACTTTTTCAGCACCTCAGCTCATTGGCTGGGAGGCAGTGACCTCACAGAGGGACCATGGCAACAGCCAGGTGGGACAGGCTGCAGCATCTCAGAGACCCCCATGGCCTGGCTGCCTGGAATCTCCTTTGTGAGGTTTCCCCTTGAGGGCAGAAGGGATTGAGGGTCCCAGCTGGGAGTGTCTCTGTGGAGATTTCCCCAGGCTGCAGTGGGAGGGGCTGGTACTGAACTTCTGGGAGAAGCAAGAGAGAGAGGACTGCAAACACCCGATGAGGATGGGATTTGAACCCATGCGTGCAGAGCACAATGGATTAGCAGTCCATCGCCTTAACCACTCAGCCACCTCATCTGAACTGTACAGCTTTGTTTCAAATCACCTGAAGTCAGTGCTTCAGGGAATCTTTCTGCCACTTGCTGACTGGCCAGGGACCCCCAGGGCTGGAAGGTTTTGGCTTTTCACAATGTTCCCTGGGCTGTTGTACAAAGCTCAGTGCTGGTAACAAACCCAAACACCCCATGGCTACATCTACCCTGCAGGCTTCTTGCTCAAGAACTGTTTTGTGCAAGAGTTCTTGTGCAAAAGGTCTTGCGCAACAGTGTCTCTGCACTGCCATGTGCTTTTGCACAAGAAAAGTGCTTTTCTGTAAGAGCGTCCATGGCAGTGTGGACGTTCTCCTGCGCAGGGAAGCTCTGATGGACATTTTAGCCATAGGGCTTTCTTGAGCAAGAAACTGCTGTTGCCCATCCACACTGCCTCCTTGTGGACGAGTTCTTGCACAAGAGGGCTTATTCCTTGTGGGCAGAGGAATAACTTCTGTGCAAGAAGCCCTGTTGTCTGATGCTGAACTATAAATTTACTTACACAAGAAGGTACCTGCAGTGTAGACGCTCTGCAAGTTTTTACACAAGAGCACTTGCTCTTGGGCTAAAAGCCTGCAGTGTAGACGTAGCTCTGCAGTGTAGACACAGCCTGAGAGACACGAGGAAAGGAAGTGGCCAGAGCCTCCCCCCGGCAGGCTGGTCCTCAACAGGACGGGCACGTCTACACAGCACCCTCACCTCGAAGTGAGCTGTGCAATGTGAGCGGCTGCCAGGGCCCCCAGGGGAAGGTCTGTGGGGAGTTTCCAAGGCAACAACAACTACAAAGTTTCATAATCTACACTCATGTGACTGTGATTTATTCCTCCACTAACAAGTGTCTCTGAAGGGATGAGAAATGCAGGGCCCAGGTGCAGGGAGCCGGGTCACATTCTCCTGCCTGAGTCTCAGTCCTGGCTGAAGCCTGGGTAGAGAGAGAAGAGGCCAATGCAAACAGCCCCATGGCAGCGAGGGAGTCAGTACGTGGGTGGGTGAAACAGGGAGCGGGGGGCAGAGCTGGGCTCTTACTCACTAGGGGTGCATCCCATATTTCAAAATAATCAATGCGCCTATTTTGAAATAGCTTATTTTGCAATTTGGTGCTGGCTACACAGCACTTACTTCGAAATAAATCGCTATTCCCAAACCCCTCCCTCCTCCTGCCATGCAGGGACGTCAGAATAGCGAGCCCGTTATAGCTTGAAATAAGGGGCTTGCTCTTAAGACGCGTCAGTGTGATATGAGCACCACGTCTCCTAAACCTCCGAGCTAGCCGGCCCACGGGTGTCAGTCTCGCAAGTGGCCCTTCAGAAAGGAGCTTTGGGCAGCCACAGGGATGTTGTGGGCTCTGGAACTAGGTGGGTGAGGCAGCAGGGCCATTTAACCATCCTGGTTAAATGCCATTGATTGACCTTCCCTGCATTAAATGATCCAGTTCTGTTTTGGACCTTCTTGTGATTTCACTTTCTCAACATCCTCTGGCAAGGAGTTCCACTGGGCGCAAAAATGCTCCCTTTTGATTCACTTTTAATTTGGTTACTTACGAGTTTCATTCTGTCACCCAGGATCTTGAGTAGGAGAATAAAAATTCTTATTTGCTTTCTGCACCCCTGTCATCATCACATAAAACTCTGTCCCATCGCACCTTAGTCGTCCCTTTCCGAAGCTGAGAAGAAGAAGTTCCATGAACTCCTGGGAGCTGCTGTTCCAAAGAAGAGGCATTTCCCGTGGAAAGATGGCCAAGCCCAATCCCCTACACAGAGCCCCAGAAAATACCAATGGACACTGGGCACTTGTAAAGCTCCCTCTCGGGCAGCGCTACGGAATGGATCCGGCTGGCCATCGGGCTGACTAACGCCGTCAACAGAAGAGTCCCAGGGAGACTTCTCAGCCCAGGTGCAGAGACTGTGGAGTCTCCCATTCCCAGCCCAGTGGCAGAGGGGCAGCGCCCTGAGGAGGCAGGTCCTGAGGCAGCGGAGACCTTTGAAGGGAACGGAGACGTAAGGTCAGAAGGAAGGAGAACAAGTCACCTCTTCCCAGGTGAGATGTGGTGGGAAACTACCAGATCCGGTGCAAGCCGAGCTCCAAGGGCTGGTTCCTCCTTGCAGGTCCTGGATTGAGAAACACCAAGGAGTGCTGTGCATGTGCATGTCCAGAAGGAACATGGATGAAGGAGCAAGAACATGGGAGGGTGTCAAAGCAAGCCCCGGGAGAGGGGGGGAGCGGGGCAGGGTCTGGGTGGGAAGAAAGGTCTCATATGACCTTACCTGGGGCCTGGCAGCTAAACAGGAGGGAACCCAGGAGCCAAGGTCAGGGGGGACAGAGGCACTTACTTGTGAGGGGTGAATCCTCTGCTCTGGTGGGAGCAGCAGCAGGGTAGGTGGGTGCCTGGGGCAGGGGCTCCCCATTCCCCCTGGGACAGAGGCCCCTGTAGAAGCCCTGTGGGGAGGGGGTGGGGCAGGCTGTGCTGGAAGAGGCTGGGGGTGGGCGACTGAGTGGGGTGGGGATTGAAGAACAGGACCCAGAAGCCTGATGCTGAAGCTCACCCTCAGATCAGACCCTGACAGATCAGACTAAAGTGCCTCAAAGGAGCTACAGCCCCACAGCCCGGCCTAGGGATGGCTCAGCCAGTGGGTTAGAAGCACCAGGACACAGAGAGACTCAGGAGCTGCTCAGAGACAAGCACTGGCGAGAAACAGAACAATTCCCAGAGCAGACGATTGGTTGTGGCTCGTTTGCTGGGACTGAAGGAGAACAAGAAAGTCCTGAGTCTCCTCCCTGTGACTGGCCCCTGCTCAGCCAATCAGAACTGGGACTAGAACTGGAAGGATATGTCCACACTGATGGGCTATGTCTACACTGGCGGGTTATTGTGAAGAAGGGCCGTTCTTCCGCAGAGTATCCACCCTGCCCACTTGCTCTTAGGCAAGAAGTTTTACAGTAAAGCGTGGTAAGAGAGGGCTTCTTGCGCACGAGCTACGCTCTTTTCTAACAGGTGTAAGTCCTCTTGAGCTCTTACAGTGTGGACACGGGACAGGTGTTTCTTGTGCAAGAAAGCCCAATGCTTAAATGGCCATCAGAGCTTTCTTGCACAAGAGAGTGTCCACACTGCCATGGATGCTCTTGAGCAAAAGCACATCTCGCACATGGCAGGGTGGACTTGTTCTTGCTCAACATGCCGCCACTGCAGACATAGCCAAAGGGACTTTCAGAGATGAAGTCCTGTCCCCTTCCTCACAGCAGGACAAAGCACCATCCAGATCGATGTCTCTCCAAAACAAGAAGCTACCAGGTGTGGGGTTTGAACCCATGCAGACAAACATCTATTGGATCTTAAGTCCAACACCTTAACCACTCGGCCATCCTGGTGATGAAGAAAAGGCAGACGTTCAAGTTCTCTCCCCAAATACCCCAGGGGCTCACTCTCAGAGTATCTGCCCGTCCCATCCCTGTGCCAGGGCTTCCCACCGAAAGGGTGAAAGAGCCGCCCCCTCCCCCACAGTGAGGAGGGAAGCAGGGAAAAGGGAAACTAAACAAGATAAAACCCAACGTCCCCAGGGATTCCGAGGGACAAAGGCCTGGTGGGGAAAATACCCCCCCACACACACACATTCACTGGGCTATGTCTACACTCCCAGCTTCTTGCACAAGAAATATGCAAATGAGGCTATGCGTGGAATATCATGGAGCCTCATTTGCATACCTAATAAGCTGCCATTTTTGCAGAAGAGGCTCTTGCTCCAGAAGGAGCTGTCTACACTGCCCCTTCTTGCGCAAGAAAAACCCTCTTGTGCAATGCCGCTATTCCTGAAAATTATCGTCGTAGAGGAATTGCACAAGAGGGTTTTTGTTGTGCAGGAAGGGGCAGTGTAGACGCTCCTTCTGGCTCAAGAGTCTCTTCTGCAAAAATGGTGGCTCATTAGGTATGCAAATGAGGCTCGGCGATATTTGACGCTTAGCCTCATTTGCATATTTCTCATGAAAGAATCTGTGAGTGTAGACACAGCCCTAGTGTTTTCCCTGCCTTGCATTTGGCCACCTCCCATGGATCAGGCCAGTGATTGCTAACCTTTTTTTAATACCATGGATGGCCAAACCCATTCACAAACTTTTGCCAGACTGGTAACATATTTACATGTCTGCATATACATTATGGAAATAACAAATATGCAAATATGGAAATAAACCATTACCAGTCCCTACAGATCAGTGTTTGCAGATATCTACACTTAAAAATTCACAGAAACAATTCCCATCAGGCTGCTGGAGGGGGCAGCTCCTCCCCCGGGGGGGGCTGGAGCCTGCAGAGGGAGGGGCGCAGGGAGAGGCACCCACAGAGGCAGGGGGCATTTGGGACACCCTGGTTATAAACTTCAGAAATGTTGTTGGGGCAGAGGAGTTGGTGCCCCCAAGTGCCACCACCAGTCACCTCTGCCCCCCCTCCTGCCCCACGGGGGTGGGGGAGTTCCTGTTGTATCTTTCCCCGTCTCCTTCTGTACAAGCCCTGCCCTGTGTCTCCCCCTCCCCCAGCCAGGCTGCTCTTGGTCCCCCAGTCTCCTCCCAACCTCCCCTGCCCCCTTTCCTTTCTTGTGACCCCCCCCCCTAAGTTTCCCTCCATTGTACCCCTGTACTCATGCCTGGCATGATCCATCCAACCTCCCTTCAGCACCTCCTGCCTCCCCATCCTGCCCCCACCTCACACATCCCTGATCCCCTTCACCCGTCTTACCTGCCCCCACTCTCTTCAGGCCCCTACCCACCCTCTCTGGGATGGCTCCTCCTGCCCTGCAAGAGCCGGTAGCAGCTTCCCTGGCCCCAGGCTGGGATCACAGCCCCCTCTGCTGAGAGCAGCCCTGGGCCAGATCCTCCCACTGCAGCCGCCAGATCCTCCCACTGCAGCCCTGGGGGGTCAGCTCTCTGGGAAGGGGAGGGGGGTCTCTCCTACCTGCCCCCCCCCCAAATGCTGCCCACCCTGGGGCGGGGGCTGGGCCGGGCAGGGGCTGTCCAGGCTGGGCGCTGCCATGGAAGGTTCCCAGGGAGCAGCTTTCTACATCCCACCGGCCCTGCGGGAGATTCCCCCTCCTGGCTGCAGCCCGGGCTCCGGGGGCCCAGCAGTGCTGCACCCAATGCTGGGCCTCAGGGATCCGCCCATTTCCAGGGGCCCTGCAAGCAGAGGGCAGGAAAGGAGCAGGAAAGGAGCCAGGCTGAGGCTTTGCAGAGAGCTGGCCGGGGACCTGGCAGGAGGAGGCTCCAGTGAGCACAGAGCCTGCACAGGGCCAGCCTGCTGGGAGGGGAGCAGGAGCATCCAGCACCATTCAGGCCAGCAGCAGCCGACACTGGGAGAGCTCTGAGACTCCAGGGTAAAGGCCTCCAGCCCCCCAACACCAGGGATTAGGTTCCCTGGAGCCAGGCCCCCTGGAGTAGCATTGTGGCCGGGGGGCTCTGACCCACAGGGGGACTGGCTCCAGAGCTCAGGGCCTGGGAGTCTGGGAAGCAAGTGAGACTCGCCCGTCAGTCCAAGCTGCTTTCTCCCCAGCTGCCGTTCCTGCCTGTCCCGTGCAGGCCAGTGGGGCCCTGCAGGCTGCTGGAGGGCTGAGCCCCTCACAGATATGGACCATGGGGCACATTTTCCCCTGTGAGCAGGCAGGAGGGACACACGCTGGCCCAGCTGAAGGTTTTGTGCTGTGGCTGGAGGCTTGAGCCAGAGCTGTTGGATGCCTCTGCTGCTGGACTTGACTTGCTCCTCCCCTCTCCCCTCTCCTGCCTTGCTGCCTCCTTTGGCCAGCAGCGCTCAGGGCCTCGCCAGGCCCAGGCAGGAGAAGGGGCAGCAAGACACTGTGTTTCTGCCTGATTTCACTCAAGGGTCCTTCTGCAGGTGAAGCGCCCATTAGAGCCCCCTGTGTTGCTGGGTTCTCCTGCCCCAACACTCACCCAAGGGCCACCTGGGCAAAGCAGCCTGCCCCAGGCCCCCTTCCAAAGCTGAGCTGATAGAGCAGAGCAGAGGCCTGTGGCTGGGGGATCAGCAAAGTCCCCTTAGGTTGCTTTTATTTTATTTTTTTAAGTAATGGAGATTGCCTATCTCCTAGAGCTGGAAGGGACCTTGAAAGGTCATCAAGTCCAGACCCCTGCCTTCTCAGCAGGACCAAGTACCATCCCCTAATGAATTTTTGCCCCCAAATGGCCTCTGCAAGGATTGAACTCACAGCCTGGGTTTAGCAGGCCAATGCTCAAACCACTGAGCTATCCCTCCCCAAACAGCTCTGTAGTCAGCATGGGGCTTGAACCCATGACCTTGGTATTATTAGCACCAGGCGCTAATCAACTGAGGTAGCTGGCCTGCTGATTTGACTCCAGCTGAAAGGAGAGATTCTTCTTCCTACCACTGACTGCAGGCCAGGCCTTAGGACCAGGCGGCTGCCTTGGGTCTGTCCCTTTGGGGCCTGAGGCTACAATTGCCAAAAAGGTTTTGGGTTCCAGCTGCCAATCTAACGTCTTAGGCTGTGCAGACCTCAAGACACGGCAGGAGCTAGAGGGGAATGGTGAACGGCTGCACTTTGGAATGGGAACATGTTCTCTGGAACCATAAAGTAGAACAGTTTGAGGGTTGTTTGAAAGGAGGGCACCATGGCTTAGTTGGCTGAAGCAGCTGCCTTATAAGCAGAAGATTCTGGGTTCAACTCCCAGTGGTGCCTTGTGGTGAGGCCACTGTGTCTCTTCTTTCCACCATATCCCAACACATATCTGGAGTTGGTTTTACTGTTTGCTGGTGTCCTCACAGTGGAAGTAGAATGGCAGCAAAGAGCAGGAGCAGTGTGTACTGGTGCAGGTGCCCTCTGGGTTTGATTTAGACAGTCTTATCTAGACTTGCTAAATCAAACTCTGGGAGATGGATTGCAGCAGAAATCTCCACCTGAGTGAAGACATGGCCTAATGGTGCAATTAGTTAGATGCTGACGAGAGCCAGCCTGAGCCATTCTAGCACCCTGGGCATGTGGCACTGCCCCCCGGCTCATGGTGCATGTGCTGCTCCACCCTGGGTGCACAGTGCATATACAGCCCCTCCCCCTCCATGCAGGGAGCTTGTGGTGGCAGGATGCTCTTGTGCTGCCCAGCCTGGCCCTGCCACCACCGCTGGCGTGCAACCCAGGGTCCCCTGGGGCAGGCCATGCAGAGCCCCACAGCTGCATGGGGAAGGGCACTGCTGACAGGTGCTGTGGAGGTTAATGCAGCCCCAGGGAACTGCTGTAGTCTGCCAGGAGCCAGGCAGGCAGTGCCTGATGGCAGCTGCCCCACTAGCTCAACCCTTAATCCAGTCCTGATGCCAACAGTAACAGCCCCACTGCTGGTAACTCACAGAGGCCCTTGCTGCCCAAGGAAGAGGTGTGGGCAAAACACAGACCTCACTGTGAGCAGGATTTGAACCTGCGCAGGGAAACCCTATTGGATTTCTAGTCCAACGCCTTAACCACTCGGCCACCACAGCTCTGGGCAAAGGGGAACCAGGGAAACTGGTAAATAACCCCAGTGCGCAGCCCTAATGTCACCTGCCACAGAGTTCACACAGCAAACCATTGCAACAGCTGTGCAGAGGAGTCCCGGCCGTTCTGCTCTTAGGCTGCCTTGGAGGTGAGTTCTGCTTCAAGGTCTTCCCTCCTCCTTCTTGGTCTTCCTTTCCCTTTTCCTTCCTCTTCTCTTCTCCCCTTTTCCTTCTTCTTGCTGGTCTCCTTCTTGGACCCCAGTTTATAAAGAGAAATTCAAGTACCGCTTAGTTCTACCTTAACCAATTATTTTAGTATAATTTCACTATCCAGTCAGCTAAGATCGAGCGCTTCCAGCCTCTTGGAGAGCCCTGTCACAGGCACAAGCCCCCAGAGACCCCTCTGGCCCTTCCAGGGATACATCGCAGGAGCAAGCAAGTGGCAGCAAGTGCTGGGCACTCCCATGGTAGGGGCCTGAGATAAAGCTGTGGTCCAAGGAGGAGTCTCTGCAGTCCAGGCGGAGGAATGCAGATATTTACGGCTGAATGGTTGACGGCCTTGCAAAGAAAGGCCACCTCCCCCCACCCCAGACCAAGTCAGAGCCAAAGTCAAGGAATTGCGGGAGGGGTATGTGAGGACCTGTGAGCGCAGTTCCCGCACTGGGGAAGCATCGCAGCAGTGTGCATACTATGAGGAACTGGACCAAGTCCTGGGGGTTGGGGAACCCTGTCTCCAGGGACAGTTGTGGAGTCTGGGATGGAGACACCTGGGCAGCAGCGGCTGCAGCTTCAGGATGACAACCCTGCTGACCAGCAGCTCCAGGATGAGGAGAAGGAGGATTCCAGGAACGTCGTGACCCTCACCCTGGAACCGGTCCCCCAGATAGAGGAGGCCTCCTGAATGTCCTCGGGCACCGGGGAGGGAACATCAGGTGAGTGCTGTGAGGTTGCAACACACACAGGGCAGGCGGGAGCACAGGGGATGATGCGCTATCGTGATGTGTCATGCTGATTGTAGGTGGGGGGACACCACACATGTCTGACCCCATAGAGGGCCGTCCTCCCCCCGCCATGTGTGCAAGGCACCACCTGCTCCTGCAGACAGTGCTGCCAGCGGCTAATTTCCTAACACTGGATGCAAACAAGCAAGTGTAATGGGGGTGTAGCTCAGTGGTAAAGTGTTTGATTATAGGCAAAAGGGTCCCTGTTTCAACTCCAAGTGCCCCCTGAAAGATTGATCAACTTCTTTGAAACCTTTGCATCTCCAGTTGCATCTCACTCTGCATTTCTGATGTTCAGACATTACTACAAACCTCTGGGCTGTGTCTACGCTGGGTCACTTATTCCGGAAAAGCAGCTGCTTTTCCAGAATAACTTGCCAGCTGTCTACATTGGCCACTTGCTTTTCCAGAAAAGCAATGACGATCTACTGTAAAATTGTCAGTGTTTTTCCAGAAAAACTATGCTGCTCCTGTTCGGGCAAAAGTCATTTTCCGGAAAAACTGTTCCAGAAAAGGGCCAGTGTAGACAGCCCAGTAGTCTTTTCCGCAAAAAAGCCCCGATCGCAAAAATGACGATCGGGGCTTTTTTCCGGAAAAGCGCGTCTACATTGGCCACGGACGCTGTTCCGGAAAAAGTGCTTTTCTGGAAAAGCATCCTGCCAATGTAGACGCGCTTTTTCCAGAAATACTTATAACAGAAAACTGTTCCATTTTAAGCATTTCTGGAAAAGGGTGCCAATGTAGACGTAGCCCTAATGTGTTTCTGTGTCAATGCGCATAAACCAGGCAAACCCATCTCAACTGAAACAAGTTAAAATCTGCTGTGTGTCTAGTTTCTATTCCCATCAATTCAGCAAGGGTGTGATCTGAAAGTCCTTGGTCTACCTGGGCTGCGCTGTGCAGAAGAACAAGAATCACACCCAGTGGGGTAGGAATGGCCACTATCTTTCAATCTTCTGGAGTTTGATTTAGCAAGTCCAACTAAGACTCATTAAATCAAATTCAGAGGGTACCCCACCAGTTTCCAGTACTTCTTTTCTTTGCTCCCTTTGGGTTCCTGCAGTAGGGACACAGCCAGGCTCAACTGACGGAGGCCAACTCTCGCTATGTAGGGTATGTTTACACTTGCACCCTCTTTTCCAAGAAGGGATGCAAATGTAAAGACTGAAAACTGTAAATGAAGCCACCAGGGACACATGCAATGGGCCTGCAAAAAAATGAAACAGCTGAGCACTTTGCAGAAAACAGGCCATCGCCCTGCTGGGAGAGGCTCCATCATGCACAGACTCTGCGCAGGGCCAGACTGCTGAGAGGAGGCTCTGGCCATGGACTTTCCTCCCCTCTCTGTTACCTCCTGCACCTGGGGCTGAAAGGGACGTGGGCTGCAGGCTGGTCCTGCCTAGCTGCCTTCCCCAGTGGGAGCAGAAAATGCTCATGGAAGGGCTCACAGATTGTCCCCAATGCACTCGCCTGAGGGCCTGAATTCTTCCTGCCCCTGGGTGCACCCAAATGCCCTTCTGGGGTGGCAGGTTCCCCAGCTCACATCCCTCCTGTCACACAAAGCTTGCAAACGGGGTTGATTTTCCTGCATCTCCTCTTGCTTGCTTCTACGCTAAAAGAAATCCTGAACCCGGACCCTTCTCCTGTCAGTGGAGAGATGGCCCTGTGCTGGGATATGAGAGAGTATCCCAGTGATGCTCCTCGCAGCCCAGGATAAGAAGGGGGCTCTGGGTGGAAGGAACCCAAGTAAAACAGGTCCTGGTGGGCATGAACTGGGCACCAGCTTGGCCCAGTTGAGTTAGGGGAGGTTGGTCCCATGGTGTCAAGGGCAGCGCTCAGGACTCTGCTGCTGCTGGCAGGGAAGAAGCTGTGAGGCAAGTTGCTGGCAGCAAGAGATTCTGGCTTCTCTTTTTCCTGGGTCTGCCGGCCGCCAGCCACCTTGACCAACCCTCAAACCAGCTGGACTAGCCAGCAGAGACGTCCCTGCAGCTGCCTGAGGCGCCTTTCTTGAATGGGCCACTGGTGAGCTGTACTTTTGTTGGCCGGCTAGCTCAGCTGGTTAGAACGTGGTGCTAATAACGCCAAGGTCATGGGTTCAAACCCCATGCTGGCCACAAGGGTGTTTGGGTCTCTGACTTCCCTTCCTTTAGCTGCCTGCTATGGATAGGGAAGCAGAAACAAGCAAAAGGCTGAGAGCTTTGCAGGAAGCAGGGCAGGCTCCAGTGGCTAAAAGGGCTTGGCTTCCTGTCCCCAAAAGCAGGGGACCTGATGCCCAAATTCCTGCTGCTGCAGTGGCTACCTCAAGGCACCAGCTGGGGGGCAGGCTCTGGAGCCCAAGCCACACGGGGAGACTCAATATGACCGGGAGGCCTGGAGCGTGTGAGCCCTGCACAGAGGCTGCTGCTGGGGGCCTGCTTCAGTGGCCCAGCAGCTCATGTTCCTCTGAACCAGCTTCTCCCCCTGGAGCCACCCCCCAGTGCTGCTGAGGCCCCTGACATGAGGCAGTGGGACCATCAGAGGAAGGTGCCAGCCTTAGCCCTTCCTCCCAGCCTCCTCCCCCTCCCAGGGTCTTTCCCCAGCCCCTCCCCAGTTCTACATTCCCCACATAAAAACCAGAGAGTTTGTTCTTTCAACAGGGAAAAGTCCTGTTTGTGTTACCAGCAAGGGGAGGGGGAGAGGGAGAGGGAGAGGGAGAGGGAAGGGGATGTGTTGGAGTATGTTGAGGTTGGGAGGGAGGCACAGAGGGCAAAAAATGAGGAGTAATGTTAGTTAGTTGGAACCAAGGGGCTGGGTTTGAACTACTGTAGAAAATAGGACTCTGCCCCTGGAGCTGCCCTGTCCTCTCCAGAGCCCTTAGGCTGGCACTGGGGAGGCCTGAATCCAGGCAGTGCCCAGCCAAGGGGGAGGGGTTAGGGCTAGCCCCATGCTAGGTCTCAGCTGCTGTAACATGTGGCAAGAAGATTGACTAGGGACATGTTTTGGGAAAGTTGCAGCTGGTTTCCCTGACTGGGAATTGAGCCCAGGACACAGCAGTGAGAGTGCTGGATCCTAACCACTAGACCATCAGGGACACATGAAACAAGTCTCTTTGCTCACCTACACTAGCCTTTCACAGGCCATTTTCTGTCCACTTCAGGATGAGGGGGGGGGATCCATTCTCCCTTGCCCAGAGGAGACAAGAACAGCCAAATAGAACATCAAAGCAGCCAGACTGGGCCATGCCAGTTGTCCAACTAGCCCAGGATCCTGCCTCACAACAACAGCCCATTTCATTGTCCGGAAGGAATCCTCAGGACAGACAGTTATTAAGTGATCCCTCCATTCCCAGCTTCAGGTATACATCAGCTAGGGAAACTTGCCCTGTCCATTCTGGTGAAATGCCATTGATTGACCTTTCCTGCATTAAATTATCCAGTTCTTTTTTGGACCTTCTTGTAGATTTCACCTTCGCAACATCCTCTGGCAAGGAGTTCCACTGGGTGCAAAAATGCTTCCTCTTTAACTCGGTTACTTACCAGTTTCATTCTGTCACCCTGGTTCTTAAGTAGGCGAAAAAATAATTTATTTGCTTTTGGCACCCCTGTCATCATCACATAAACCCTTGTCCCGTCTCCCCTTGCTTGTCCCTTTCCCAAGCTGAGAAGAAGAAGTTCCATGAGCTCCTGGGAGCTGCTTTCCAAAGAAGAGGCATTTCCAGCAGAGAAGATGCCAAGCCCAATCCCCCAACACAAAGCCCCAGGAAATACCAGTGGAGATTGGGAAAGCTCCCTCTCGGGCAGCGCTATGGAATGGAGACAAGGGAGACGTGAGGTGAGAGGAAGGGGAACAAGTCACCTCTTCTAAAGGGAGACGTGGTGGGAAACTGCCGGTTCCGGTGCAAGCCGAGCTCCAAGGGCTGGTTCCTGCCCTGGTGGCTCCTTGCAGGGCCTGTCTTGACACACACCAAGAAGTGCCATGTGTGGCCAGGAGAGCGGGTGGGGAGAACGGAAGGTGTTGGAGCAAGCTGGGGCTGCCGGGTCGTGAGGGATCTGGGCATCAGGGGGAACCTTACCTGGCTTTGTGTCCCCTTGCAGCAAAGGCCACAGATGTCCCAGAGGCTGGAGGTGCTGCCATTGACCTTCGCCTATGTCAGGGGTCTCCAAACTACGGCCCGGGGGCCGGATGCGGCCCGCGAGGCCCTCTCATCCGGCCCGTGGAGACCTTTTTGGATTCAAAGGCAGAAGAAGTGAGATTGTTTCAAAACCCATTTGAAGCAGATGTGGCCAGTTGCCCAGATGAACTGCAGCTGGAAGTCATTGAGTTGCAAGCAAATGACCTCCTTAGGGACAAGTTCAAAATAGGACTGGTGGGTTTTTACCAGTTTTTGCCCAAGGAAGACTTTCCTAATGTCAAAACTTTTGCATCAAGGTACCTTTCAATCTTTGGAACAACATACCTGTGTGAACAAACATTTTCAAGAATGAAATACGTGAAGAACAATTTGAGAACAAACTTGTCCGATGATAATCTCAGGTCACTGTTGATGTTAGGGACAACAAATCTAAAGCCAGAAATGTCTGCTATTTTGGCATCCAGGAAACAATTTCACCATTCACACTAATACAGGTGTTCATGTGTAGTGTATGAATGTGTTATTAAATAATAACTGAATAAAATAATATTAAATAAATAATTAAAAACAACATCCATGTTTTGATTGTTTTTTATTTGGACCTCAAGTGTGTAGTCGGCCCCCGAACTGCTGTTTGATAGTTAATGCGGCCCTCGGGCTGAAAAGTTTGGAGACCCCTGGCCTATGTGGATGCAATGCCCTGGTCCCTGCCAAGGCACCACTGAGGAGCCTCAACCCCAGCGCTGCCTCCTCCCATCTCAGCCTAACCTGCCTAGGTCTATGTCTACACTCGCGGCTTTTTGCGTGAGTAATATGCAAATGAGACTAAGCATGGAATATCGCTGAGCATCATTTACATACCTAATGAGCCACCATTTGTTTCAGAAGAGGCTCTTGTGCCAGAAGGAGCATCTACACGGCCCCTTCTGGCATAAGAAAAACCCTCTTGTGCAATGCCGTTCTTCCTGAAAGGTAATAGATGTAACGGCATTGCACAAAAGCGTTTTTCTTGCGCAAGAAGGGACAGCGTAGACAGCGTCAACCTGTGGAACTCCTTGCCAGCGGATGTTGTGAAGACCAGGACTATAAGGGCATGTCTATACTTGGAAACTATTTTGAAGTTGCTTAAATCAACTGAATAACTTACAGTCTAAGAAAACAGAAATAGTGTGTCCTCCGTATGGGGAAGCCTCAGAATTAGTCCGAGGCAGGCTCTGTTACTGTTCCTTTCTGGGGGCATGGAATTAAAAACAGAGTTGCAAGGCTGGGAGCAGCTGAAGCCAAGAGCTCTGTTCTCCTGTGTCAACAACCTCTGAGGTGTCATGAAATCCCCTTTCTAGTTTCTATACCTGAAATATGATCATCTTTATGATGTAATTCCTGCCTCTTGGTTCGGCTTTGAACTCTGACTGCAGATGTTTGCTTACCAGAGATGGAGAGGTGCCAAAACAGACTATGCCATATTAGCCAAGGTTTCTGCCAAAGCCCGGGATTGAACCAGGGACCTTTAGATCTTCAGTCTAATGCTCTCCCAACTGAGCTACTTTGGCAACTGCCTCAAGAAATCTGAGCAAATATCCAAAATAGCAGCAAAACTTGTTGAGAAAAAAAGAAAAAAAACAGCTGGGTCACCTCATTCCCCCCCCCCCCCCCCGAAATTTCTTCATGCCCACTCTGGGGGGCATCTCCCTCTCCCTCCCCAGTTTGGGAACCCAGGCCTTGCAGTGAACGCTGGGGGAGCTGGGATTCCACCCCAAAGGATGGGATAAGTGAAAATTCCCACTGCACATATTATGGCTTCATCAGAGTGAATGCTGGGTGGCCAGGGTCTTGTTGCACATCTTCCCCACCCCGTCAGCAGCCGCAGCCCCTTTCAGCCACTGGGTCAGCCCAGGAAAAGAGACAAAGTAGCTTGTCTCTGTTCATGAGCTTCTCCAATGGCTGAAAGGGATGGTAGCAAGAGGAGAAAATGGGCAACAAAGACCCTCCACTGAGCTGGAATCACAGCTCCTCCAGAAGGGGCCAGAGCAGCAGGGATTAGAAACCACTACTCCAGGGGAGGTTTAAACTCACATCCTCAGCATGTCTCCCATAAGTACTGTGCACAGGCCTTTTGCACCACTGGAGCAGCTACTATAGCTGTAGGAGCTTTGCACTTGCAGGATCTCTGGGTGCTGACCCCCCACCCACAGGAGGGAATCACAAGGGCATGTGCTGCTGGCTTTTCTGTCCCAGCAATTGCAGCAAGAGCCCTGCCTTGCCAGTACCAGTCACAGTAGCCTCTGTACCCGCTCCAGGCTTGGGGTTTCCTTCTTCCCAATGTTCCTCCCCAATCAGCCTTTTCCTGAACCAGCAGTTCCATGGGTGGCCAGGGGAGGCCTCTCCTGTGTCCCAGGAAGACATAAGAAAATGTGAGCAAAGGCTACACCAAGGTACCACTGGGAGTTGAACCAAAGATCTCCTGTCTACTAAACAAGCACTTTAGCCAGCTTAGCCATGGTGCCCTCCTCAGGAAGGCTGATGAAACCATTCTACTCTATGGTCCCAGACAACACCTTTGACTCCTAAAGTGCAGCCATTCCCCATTTCCCTCCAGCCCTGGTGATGTCTGGCTCCCTGGGCACAGAAAGCTACAGCTCAGTGGGCAGAGGCTCTAACATGCACATCTCCCCCAGCCACTGGAACTGTAGAGTTGGCCTTGAGATTTAGTGTTGCTGGGGGGAGGGAAAAGTGAAGCAAACATTGATCCTCTCGATTATAAACCCCTGGGTCTCAGGGTTTGGGTTGGAGTCCCTGGGACTGAAAACCACCCCGAGATCTTATCTGCCCAGAGCAAGGGCAGCAACTGTGAGTGTGGTATGGAGAAAGTTTGGGCACGTGAGTGGGACACTTATATGGCTGGACTAACATTGTTGGCAAAGGACACTGCTCAATCCTCTTGAGCAGGGACTTACTTGTGGGTTGGTTCTGAACCCTGCTTGTGCCCAGGCCTGACATAACCTGCCCCACAGAATTCACACAGCAAACGGGGCTCTCAGAACACAGGGGGAGGTTGGGGGCTTGTTGCTAGGCCATGGGGTGAAGCATCAAACCAGACCCCCTCCTGTGGGGCCTGTGAGTGTTGCAGAATCTGGGCCTCCTGCACCTGGACAAGAGCAAACAAAATGTCTCAGGGCCCCACAGAGACCCACCTGGACTGCCTGGGCCTGGGTCATGAAGCAGGAAGTGGCTGAGGCTGCGGCCAACCAGAGAGTTCCCTGGCCCCTGCGATTGCAGGCATTAGGGTTGCCAGATGGTTCCACAGAAATACTGGACTCACTTGACAATACCTCACAATCGACATTACATCTTATTTAGAAAATACCCAACATTTCTATTTCCTCATTTACACTTTCTCAGTTTGCTTCCCGAACAGAAAGCTCAAATACTGGACAGTCCGGTTCAGAACTGGACACCTGGCAACCCTAGCCAGCATGGAAGCAAAGCGTAAGGCTGTGAGAGGAGGCCTCCTGTTGCCTCCCCCGGCCTGAGGCAACAGGACTTCTTCCTCCTGTCTGAGGAGGGAGCAACAGAGGCCGGGCTGAAGGTTTTCTGCTGGGGCTGGAGGCTTAAGCCCGAGCTCTCGGCCTCAGTGGGACTTGCTGCTTCTCCCTACTCCTGTCTTGCTACCTCCTTTGGCCAGCAGCGCTCAGGGGGCAGCTGGGAGAGCCGGCCGCCATGGGCAGAGGAGGCCAAGGCACAAGCCCCTCAGAGGCAACAGGACTGAGGCCGCTAGCTTTCCCAGGCTCATGCCAAGGGGTTTTATGTGGTGCTGGGAGGGGAGGGATGCCAGGCCCAGGCCAGTGCGAGAAGGGGCAGTGCCTGCCAGGGCAGAAAGGGTTGCTGCAGAACATGAGACGTGGCGTTTCTGCCTGGATTCACTCAGGGGACCTTCCCTTGCTGCTACGGACTCTTCTCCTGTTACTTGAGAGACTGAAATGGGGCCATTCTTGTGGTAAAAGAGGCCAGTGTGCTTAGGCCTCCCCACACAGAGCAGAGCACCCCATTGGGGACAGGACAGAGCCTTGAATCAAGCATTTGAGAACACGCTGATCCTCTATCCTGTGACAGGGTATTGGGGGCGAGACACTACACAGAGAGTGGCTAGCTCAGTCGGTAGAGTATGTGACTCTTAATTTCAGAGGCATAGGCTCAAGCCCCATGCTAGACAATGCCCTCCCTTCAGTTACATTCTCTGCATACAAGGCAATTCAGTCTTAGCTTTCTCCAGCTCTCAGGTAGGAAAAGTCTCTGATTTCTCTAGTAGGAGGGAGGACACTAACTGACATCTCCAGCCTCATAGAAGAACAGAAGCAAATTCCCCCAACCAAGAAAAAAAGGGGAGGGAAAAAAAACACTTCAGTATCTGATTAGTCCTCTTCAGCACTGTGTAGCTTCCTGTCCTTCAGCATCAGCTCTGTGATGGGACAATAAGAGCATGTCTACACTGGAGTGTTATTTGGAAATAAAGTGCCTGTCTACACAGCAAGCTGTTATTTCTAATTAAGTACAAGTTGGCAGACTTCCTACTCTGACTCCAGTAACCCCCATTTCATGAAGAGTAAGGGAAGGGAAAGGTCTCTTCCTGCCAAAAGCCAAGTTAAGCTATTTCCACTTCAGCTATACAAATAAGTAGGTGAAGTTGTGTATCTTAGTTTGACTTTTGCCCTGCTGTGTAAACATGCCCTAAACGAGCTACTAGTTAAGAAGCTGGCAAAGGATCCCTTCCCATGGTATTATAGCGCCAGAGAAGGGTACACACCTGGGCAGAAAGCAAAGCAGCTGGGGCTGAGAGAGAGAGACAGGAGTGGGCCTGAGGGAGCAGAGAAGGAATTGAATGGAGAAAAAGGGGGGCTCTTTCCACCTGGGTTTGACACAGACCTTTTGCATGCCAGACAAATGGGATAACACCACAGAGCAGAAACAACAGGACAGAGGAAATTTTTCAATGAAAGTTTCAAACCCCCCACTTGCAGAAACAGTTTACATCCATCGACATTTACAAAATGCTTCCCCACAAACATCTCTCCAGCTTGTGTGTCTCTGGGAAAGATTTCTGCCAAGCCCGGTCCCAGCCGAGTGGTCAGAGCTCCCTGAGAAACAGGACACCCTCACTCCCAGCCATGTCCCCGCCCAGGTGAGGAAGGGGAAATGAGCCACAGGCTGCTGTCCCCTGGGTCAACAGACGAGTGGGTTGACTGTTCTCGGGGACACCACAGCAACATCCCTGCTTCCCCCTCGGAGGGGGTTTCCTCAGGGCCAGAACAAGCCATTCCGGTGCCCTGGGCAGACAGCTTAATTGCACCCTGGGTTGGGGAAGGGCGCATGCACGGCCCAGCCCCCGCCTGGAACGTGGGAGAAGGCGCACGGAGCTGGCAGCAAGGCACATGCCTCCTGCTGCCCGGCCACCGCCACTGGTGCTCAGCCTGGTGCCGCCGGGAGCAGGCCGAGCAGGGTCCCGCAGCCACGGGGGGAAGGGTGCTTCTGGCCAGCGCTGAAGGGGTTAACGCGGCCCCTTGGGTGGTCACTGCAGGGTGGCTGGTGGGAGCTGCTGCAGCTTGTGATACAGACATGTGGTGCCTGATAGCAGTTATCAGCAGTAAGAGGTGCACAGCACCCCTTATATCAGGAGCCCCGGGCAGCTGCCCGGCTAGCCCATGCCTTAATGCGGCCCTGGGTTTCCTGCATAGAACGACCGAAGCCCCACAGATCAGGAGAGGGGTTCCCAGCTGGGGATCTCCGGCAGCAGCCATGGGATGGTGGGAGCCAGTTACTGCAGGACAAAGGACACCAGGGCTATGTCTACATTTGCGGCTTCTTAGCAAGTACAGCCGTTCTTGGCAAGAATCCATAGAGCTCCCACACTGCCCGCCTGCTCTTGCTCAAGGAAATTTACAGTATGGCGTGGTAAGAGAGGGCTTCTTGCGCAAGAGCTATGCTCTTTTTTAACAGGTGTAAGCCCTCTTGCGCAGGAGCTCTTACGCAAGAGGGCAGTGTGGCTGCTCGGCAGGGATTTCTTCCGGAAGAAAGCCCTATGGCTAAAATGGCCATCAAAGCTTTCTTGCGCAAGAGAGCGCCTACACTGCCATGGGCGCTCTTGCACAAAAGCACAGAGCGCACATGGCAGTGTGGACATTTTCTTGCGCAAGAAGGCATGAGTGTAGACATAGCTCTCGAGTGGGACAAACTAACCATCTGCTTTATTGGCAAAGGAGAAACAAAGACAAACCCCACCCTGCTCTGCCTGGCACTTTGCACCCCCAGCCAGGGCCAGGTTAAGGCATGGGTGCCAACCTATGGAAGCACCTGATTGAAGTGGTAAGGGATGCCGCATCAGGTGCCCCCATAGGTTGCCGCCATGGGGCGGAAGCGTGCATGCAGCACGCGCCCACTGCCCAGGGTGCAAGAATGGCTCGGGCCGGCCCTGCCCCCAGCCCAACTCTTCCAAGCACCCCTAGAGAGCAGCATTCACACATGGGGGGCTGGAAAGTGGAGAGACTACCACTCAAAAGGAATCGCTCTGGGTAGGTCTGCACTGAGATAGCAGCCCGGTGGCCAGGCTGTAGCTGGTCCAGCTCAGCTGTACCTGGCCTGGAGGGCTTTGGTTGGGAGAATAGAAACCTGCAGACAGGGGCATCTCCGGAGGGCAGGTGGGGGATGTCACAGTGTCAGGGCAAGTGTCATGCCCCCCCATCTTCCTTTGCTCCAGCCCCACTGCTGAGAGATACTGACCATTGTCATTGCTTAAACTGCACACAGAGCTTGTGGCAAAGGCTAGCATATGGTTAAAATACAATGAACATTCTGGTAAATTATCAGAGGGGTGGCCATGTTAGTCTGAATCTGCAAAAGCGGCGAGGAGTCCTGTGGCACCTAATAGACTAACTGAAGTGCATCTGACCAAGTGGGTCTTTGCCCACGAAAGCTTATGCTCCAACATTTCAGTTAGCCTATAAGGTGCCAAAGGACTCCTCGCCGCTTTTATTCTGGTAAGTTCTCATTTGTGTTGTGCTGTCTGCACATCTAATTCACCAGAGATCAAAGTGCATGACCCGAAGGCCTTCACAGAGAGAGAAAACCCACAACACAGGGTAAGTTATTCAACACATTCACATTTATAAGAGTAAAACATAAGGAAATCTTTTAAGCCTCAGAATCTAGGAAATAAATAAACTTACTCATTTTCTTCTGCAGTGGCTAAACCTGCTTTATTTCTTGCCTCGTTACATGTCTGTGTTATAGAACTTTTTAACTATGTCATTGTACTAAAACAAAAACACAAGTTCACCTGAACAAATGATCTGGAGTAGTCCAGAAAACCCCAGCAAGAACTATACCCAGAGACGGAACCAGGGCTCTGAGATGGGACCTATCACGCTCTGCCAGGAGGTTCATCGGGATTTCCCTGTCCACACCAGGTCTTTCTCCTGCAGCCCTCAGACGCCGGACTTAGGACCAAAGAAACCACACTGGGATTCCTGAGTATGGGGAGCCCAGGCCACTGGTCAGTGACCCTTGGGGTGCATCTACACAGCAGCCTTATTTCGGAATTACAGTGCATGTCTACACCGCAAGCCGTTATTTGGAAATAACATCCACCTGGAGGACTTGATCTTTTGGCCGGGCTGCATCTGAAGGAAGGAGCCAAAGACCCCAGGGTGAGGGAGAGCCCTGGTTTGGAGGGGCAGCTGGAAAAGAGGTTTTAGGGGGAGTTTGTAAAAGTTTGTACTGAAGTTTCAGTGGAGCATTAACAAAGCATTTTTTGTTACCTTTGAGTTTGTAATCTGCTTTGCTCTGCCTGTTCTCACTTATCACCACTTAACTCCTACAGCTTGTATTTAATAAAACCACTTTTACTTACTATCAAGCCTAGTGTAAACAATTACTACCTATGGGAGCAATCGGTGTGCACATTCCCCTTTCATTGCTAAATGGGGCTTACACCATTCTTTGGGGTTTGATCCCATTTGGGGAGTGCGATCCCAGGAAGCTGGGCCCTAAACTGCTCTCTCCTCAGACCTGAAGAGGTTCAGCATCAGTACTGCTGCTCAGAGGCGGGGGTGGGGGCGGGAATCTCAGCTCGGGGCCTTGGCCAAGGAGCTGCTCCAGCAGGACCGGGGGGTGAAAAGCCCCAGAGAGCAGAAAGGTGAGTGGCAGTGGCCAGGTCAGTAACCCAGGAGGCCCTCCCCAAGGGGGTCTTCTGGGACCACAGCCACCTAGCCAAGCAGCTTAAAGGGAACTCAGGGTATACGTTTCTCTCCTCTGTGGGTCCTCCAAAGGCTAAGAAGATTTGAGCTCTGACTGAAGCTTTCCCCAGTCAGAATAACTGAATGGTTTTCTCCCCTCTGTGGACTGTCTAATCTTTAACAAAGTCTGACCTGTGTTTGAAGCCTTTTCTACAATCAGAGCTTTTATAAGGCGACTCTCGTGTATGTATTCTGATGGCTAGTAACGCAGGAGCACTGACTGAAGCTTTTCCCGCAGTCAGAGCAATTGCAAAGTTTCTTTCCTGTGTGGGTTCTCTTATGGTATAAAAGGCTTGAGCTGTGACTGAAGCTTTTCCCGCAGTCAGAGCAACTGTAAGGTTTCTCTCCTGTGTGGATCCTGCTATGGATAACAAGGTCTGAGTTTCTTCTGAAGCTTTTCCCACAGTCAGAGCAATTGAAAGGTTTCTCTCCTGTGTGGCTCCTGCTATGGGTAACAAGGTTTGAGCTTCTACGGAAGCTTTTCCCACAGTCAGAGCAGTAGAAGGGTTTCTCTCCTGTGTGGGTAATCCTATGACTAACAAGGCTTGTGCTGTTACTGAAGCTTTGTCCACAGTCAGAGCAATGGAAAGGTTTCTCTCCTGTGTGGCTCTTCCTATGGGTAACAAGGTTTGACTTCTGACTGAAGCTTTTCCCGCAGTCAGAGCAATTGAAAGGTTTCTCTCCTGTGTGGATCCTCCAATGGTTAATAAGTTCTCCATTACTACTGAAGCTTTTCCCACAGTCAGAGCAGTAGAAGGGTTTTTCCCCTGTGTGGGTCCTCCTATGTCTAACAAGGGTTGAAATCTGATTGAAGCTTTTCTCACAGTCAGAGCAATTGAAAGGTTTCTCCCCTGTGTGGCTCCTCCTATGGGCAACAAGGCTTGAGCTACTACTGAAGTTTTTCCCGCAGTCAGAGCAAGTGAAGGGTTTCTCTCCTGTGTGGCTTTTCCTATGGGTAACAAGGTTTGACTTCTGACTGAAGTTTTTCCCGCAGTCAGAGCAATTGAAAGGCTTCTCTCCTGTGTGAGCCATCCTATGGATAACCAAGTGTGAGTTTGTACTGAAGTTTTTCCCACAGTCAGAGCAGTTATGGGGTGTGTCTCTTGTATGTATTTTCTGATGGTTTGTAAAGTGTGAGTGCTCACTGAAGCTTTTCCCAGAGTCAGAGCACTTGAAGGGCTTCTCTCCCGTATGGACCCTTTGATGTTCAGGAAGAGTTTCACAGTCACTACACATGCAGGGTGACTGTTGATGGGGGATTTCCTGTTGGACGGTTTCTGTGTTTCTTTTCTCCCCTGTGCTCCTGGAGTTACCCTGTCCCTCTCCTAGATGGTTTCCCTGCTGCTTTTCTGGGCTATGCTGACTCTCACAGCTCTCTCCTTGCTCACGTATCTGGAAAACATGTCCTTTGTTATTCATGGGCTCTGGGAATTCATATCCAGAGCACCAGGAGGCAGGACTCAGCACCAGCCTGACAGAGATACCCAGGGAGGAAAAAGAAGCAAACATATAAATGCACCAAGTGAGCAGACAGTCCTTCAGGGGCACATTCAGCTCACTTGGGGAGGATGTCTGGGAAAACCACAAAGGCTGGACATTAACTCGTGCACTGACACGGATGCTCAAGGCCTTTCTACTCATGGATCTCAGCCAGCAATTCATGATCCAGGAGAAACACAAACAAGCCCAACCTCACCAAGGCCACACAGGAGTCTGCCTCCTAACACAGCCCTCCCACTGCCAGTCCCTGCTGGTCCATAGCCACAAGCACCTACCAGATACTCCTGGCTTTTCCCTTCTGCTGCTGTTTTCCTTCTCAGCAGCTTTTCTCTCTCCTCCCTCAGAATCTTCAAATGAGCCTCCAATTTTTCCTGAAGAAACAGAAATAAGCACGAGGGCAAACCACATTAGATGTTGGGAGCCTATTTGTCTGCCTTTAAGAGAATCCCAGTTTTGTGGAGCTCTGCCCCTGTCCAGTAGGGACTCAGCCCTGGACACGGCTTTGTCGATGGAAAAATATACAGGAGGAGACTGCGGATGCAGCAGGACACCTACGAGCATGGGGGACAGATCGGTGGTGGCACCTTCATAAAGAATGATGCAGGTGGTTAACAATACTAATCATTTTAGCCAATTACAATTTTATCAGTGACAGTATTTTTTAAGCTGCTGACAGGCAGTGTTGGTAGCGGAAATGGGCTCTCCTGGGGCCAGGGATCTCTTGTGAGGTCTGCCAGGGTGGCCACAAGATCTGCTGGCCAATGGGAACACCCAGAAGCTGCAGACTCACTTTAGCTGCCAGAGGCAAGCGGGCACTGCACATGCAGTGGGGAGTTTAACTGGTAACTGGCACAGATAAACAGCTCATCAGTTAACCTGTTTGAACTCTTGCTACAATCCAGTTGAATCCTAGTTGTGCCTAGCATGGACCTGCACTTCCTGAAGCCCTACTATGAGTGAACTGCACTGGTCCCTGACCGAGAATGGGGGCACTGCACACAGCACTGGGCCCTGCCCGGGAATGGGGGGCACTGCACACAGCACTGCCTGGGGATGGGAGGCACTGCACACAACACTGGGCCCTGCCCGGGGATGGGGGGCACTGCACACAGCACTCGGCCCTGCCTGGATATGTGGGGGGGCACTGCACACAGCACACAGCCCAGCAACTTTATCTAGTGCCAGCTGCTCCATCGGAGTTTAACCCCTCATGGAGCAGCCCAAAAGTTCAGCATTCCAGAGGGAAACCTCTTCTCCCTGCTGAGACTAGGGTTTTATCAAGGCATCTTTCTCTCCTAACAGCCACACTTCATCACTGTTCAGCGATGGTGAGGGACAGGGAGCAGTGCAGTCTAACAATTGGACCAGGGTTCAGGACCAAACTCTATCCCTGATCTGTTTGGCGACTATGAGCAACTTGCTGCCCCACCTTCCCTTCCCACAGTTTGTCTAACTGGACTGTGATCTGCTCAGAGCAGGGACTTTCCCGTGCTGGGTATTGTGCAGGGCCCAGATGTCCTTGTGGATCTATCAGGCAAATGACAGATTATTATTCCTGTTCATCCAGTCAGTAACAGCTTGTAACCTCCTCTTCTCTAGTCCAAGGCAACTCTCTGACAGAGTGGCCTGTAGCTCCTATAATCTAAACCTCTCTGATTATTAACACCTTCCCTTGTGCAAACACCCCTCCTGCCACCAGTGAGGGCTGGGTTTCAGGATTTAGAGCCTCAGAGAAACATTTCCCCCACCAGGTATCTGTAAAGATTTGACATAAGTTGCCACAAAGCCAGAACATTTACTTTTTACTGCATCTCTTTAATCACGAAGGCTTTACAGAAGTGGTCATCAACCAGGAGATCGGGATCTACAGGTAGATCTTGGAGCCTCTGACAGGTGATCTTGACTGGTTTGGCTAAGAGACTATCAAGTGCAGCACTTCAGCTGCCCCCTCTCCCTGCTGCTGCACATCTCCTGCCCTTTGCCTTGGAGCTGTTTCCTTCTCCCACCCTGCATTCTATCTCCACAAACAGAGGGAGTCTGTAGGCTGCTTTTGAGAGTCGTGCAGGGGCGAGCCTTCCTCAGCCCCACTGCACCACCACAGAGGAGCCACCTGTGGTAAGCGGTGTGCAGCTGGAGCCTGTATCCTGAATCCCTGTTCTAGTCATGTACCTCTCCTGCACCCCAAGCCCCTTCTCTAACCCTGAGCCCCCTGAACTCAAACTCCCTTACAGAGTGTGAACCCCCTCCTGCACTCCAACCCTCTGCCCCCTGCTTGATGAAAGGGAGATAGGATGGGGGAGGGTGAAGGGATGCAGTGAGCAGAGGTGGGGCCTCAGAAAAGGGTCACAAAGGAGGTGGGGCGAGGGCATTTGGGTTTGAGGTAGATCCTGGATTGCACTTAAATTCAAAAAGTGATACTTTAAAAAGCTGGAGACCACTGCTGCCTCTGGGCTGGGGGACCGGGGCCGGGTCACTGTCCTGAGCTCAGCAGTGGGGGGGCAGGTCCGGGGCGGGGGGGGGGTTGAGGTGCCAGCACTGAGGACAAAAAACCCATCAAAATTAAAAACCGAAAAAGCCCCAAAAGCTTCGCTCCCCCCCTGCAGGGTCCATTGGGCCTCCCCCGCTAACCGCCCCGGCCAGAACCGCCCCCTCATCGCTGCGCCCCTCAGGCCCCCCCCCGCACACTCTGCAGCCCCCTCAGCCCCGCTGTGCGCCCGGCACCACCCAGCTCCCCACCCCCGCCAGGCCGGCGCGAGAATCAGGAAGCGCCCCGATACCCAGCGCCGGACCCACCAGCAGCGCAGGAGGGCGGGTCACAGCCCCGCAGCAAGTAACGGCCCCAACGGCCCCTCACAACGGCTCCCGGCTCAGGGAGCGCGGCGCATGCGCAGTAACCGCGGCGACGTCTGGTCCCTTTCCCTGCCCGCGGCGGAGTAGAACGGGGCGGCCCGTCAGACCGCGCATGCGCAGCAGCTCCGTGACTCCGACCAGGCTCCAGCGCCAGGGCTTAGCTCAGACCGGGCGCTGCTTGGCCCCGCCCTCCCGGCCAGAGGCTACTTCCGCTTCTGGGAGCCCGGGCCGGCTCGCAGGTGGGGCGGGGCTTTTGCAGCGCGTGGAGCGACCCGGGGGATTCCCTCCCTGCCGGGCTGGGAGCTGGGGGGGTGTCCCGAGGTGGGCGGGGCCGGCGCGAGCTGCTGGGGTTGCAGGTTCGCTCTGGGCCCCACGTGGCTGCGCGGGCGGGGGGAGGCTGGGACCGGCCCTTTGTTGCGGGGGCGGGGCCGAGAGATGCCCACGTGGGCCACTCCCGGCTTCTGCCCGGCGCGTCTGGTTGGTCCCGGGGCGGCGCGCGGAGGGGGCGGGGGATGCTCACCTGAGAGGCGGGGCCACTGTGGGCTCCTGCCCGGGCACTGCGCATGCGCAGCGGCTCTGGCGCAGCCCTGGCCCGTCTCTGCCCGCGCGCGGTGAGTGTCCCGAGGGGGACGCGGCTCCACGTGGACTCGGGTCTGGTGGGTTCTAGGGCGAGCGGGGACTCGGGGAGGCTTCAACATGCCCCGCGCCAGCGGGATGGGGCGGCGGCTGGAGGAGGAGGAGGAGGGGGGGGGGGGGAGGATTGTGCCGCACTTTCGAAATTCCCCGGCGCCGGCCAGTGCGGGCCACGTGGGGCCGAGGGTGCGCGTGCGACCGGAACACTTAACTTCTCAGGATTTGCTACTTTGGGTGCACTGAGCATGCGCACCGAACTGAGCAAACTCAGTAGCCTTCGCTGTAGCCGCTGCCCTCTCTCTGCCCTCACTGCCTCCTCAGCTTTGCTCCCTCCTCTTCGGAGGTGTTTAAAATGATGAAGGGGGGCAAATTGCAGGGGGTGTGTCAGGTTCTGATCATGGGGCAGATATTTACCGGCTGGAGGCATCAATCTTCTTTTTTTAGCTGCAGAAGAGGGGCGAAATTTGAAAAATCAGGGGGGTGGGGGGGTGGTAGCCTTGGTTAACCCTGGGCGGGGGGACACTGCCAGACCCTGTGCGCGGACAAAACCCCCGTTTAGGGAGGGGGAGCAAAGGTAGCAATTCCTGAGCAGTTGTACCGAATGTCATGTATGTTTGACAGAAACTGTGACGGTCACAAAAACAGAGGGTTCACTTTTTGCCTATACACCGGCCCGGGCTCCGAGAAGCGGAAGTAGCCTCAGGCCGGGGGGGCGGGGCCAAGCGGCGCCAGGTCTGAGCTAAGCCCTGGCGCTGGAGTCTAGTCGGAGTCACGGAGCTGTTGCGCATGCGCGGTCTGACGGGCCGCCCCGTTCTTCTCGCCGCGGTCGGGTTTTCGGCGGGTCCCGCCCATCGCTCCGCGCGCGGGCAGGGAAAGGGACCAGACTGCGCTGCGGTTACTGCGCATGCGCCGCGCTCCCTGAGCCGGGAGCCGTTGTGAGAGGCTGTTGGGACCGTTACTCGCTGCGGGGTGGGGGAGGGGCTGGGTATTGGGGCGCGCCCGTTGGGGGCGGGTCCGGCTGGGCGATGGCCTCTCCCGCCGCTGCGGTCGCCCCCCCCCCCAGGCTGTTGGCGCTTCCTGTTGCTGTGAGGGGGCTGCAGAGTGTGCGGGGGGGGGGATTTGAACACAGGGTGGGGAGGGCCCTGCCATGAGGGGCACAGCGATGGGGGGGCGGGGGAGGCCCAATGGAGACCCTGCTGGGGGGGGGCGAAGCTTTTGGGGCTTTTTTGATTTTTAAATTTGATGGGTTTTTTTGTCCTCAGTGCTGATGCCCCCCCCGGACCTGCTCCTCCATTGCTGAGCTCAGGAGAGTGACACGACCCTCAGCCCAGAGGCAGCCATGGCTGCAGAGAGCTCTGTGGAAAGTGTCCGGGAGGAAGCGCCGCGTCCCGTCTGTCTGGAGGATTTCACAGCCCCTGTCACTCTGGAGTGTGGGCACAATTCCTGCCAGGTCCCCTTCAGCCCTCAAGGCAGAGACACTGAGCAGCAGGAACCCCTCCAGCCCAACCGGCAGCTGGCAAACATGGTGGAACTAGCCAAGCCGCTGAGTTTCCAGTCATCAAAGAGAGCAAGATGGGACGGGGTGTGCGGGGAGCACCAGAAGGCTCTGAAGCTGTTCTGTGAAGCGGATCAAACTCCCATCTGTGTGGTGTGTGACAGATCCCAGGCTCACATGGTGGTGCCCTTACAGGAAGCTGCCCAGGAGTACAAGGTACAGAGTGACTGTCCAGTGTGATGGGAAATAACATTGGGTTTTAATTACAGGCTAATTTCACTGACTGTTACCGGCCACAGATGTGAACCAACCAGTGTAAAGCAGTGGTCTCCAGCCTTTTAAAGTATCACTTTTTGAATTTAAGTGCAATCCAGGATCTACCTCAAACCCAAATACCCTTGCCCCACCTCCTTTGTGACCCTTTTCTGGGGCCCCATCTCTGCTCACTGCATCCCTTCTCCCTTCCCCATCCTTTCTCCCTTTCTTCAAGCAGGGGGCAGAGGGTTGGAGTGCAGGAGGGGGTTCACACTCTGTAAGGGAGTTTGAGCTCAGGGGGCTCAGGGTTAGAGAAGAGGCTTGGGGTGCAGGAGAGGTACATGACTAGAACAGGGATTCAGGATACAGGCTCCAGCTGCACACTGCTTGCTACAGGTGGCTCCTCTGTGGTGGTGCAGTGGGACTAAGGAAGGCTCGCCCCTGCACCACTCTCAAAAGCAGCCTACAGACTCCCTCTGTTTGTGGAGATAGAATGCAGGGTGGGAGAAGGAAACAGCTCCAAGGCAAAGGGCAGGAGATGTGCAGCAGGAGGGAGAGGGGGCAGCTGAAGTGCTGCACTTGATAGTCTCTTAGCCAAATCAGTCAAGATCACCTGTCAGAGGCTCCAAGATCTACCTGTAGATCCCAATCTTCTGGTTGGTGACCACTTCTGTAAAGCCTTCATGATTCAAGAGATGCAGTAAAAAGTAAATGTTCTGGCTTTGTGGCAACTTATGTCAAGTCTTCACAGATACCTGATGTGGGAAATGTTTCTCTGAGGCTCTAAATCCTTAAACCCAGCCCTCACTGGTGACAGGAAGGGTGTTTGCACAAGGGAAGGTGTTAATAATCAGAGAGGTTTAGATTACAGGAGCTACAGGCCACTCTGTCAGTGATCTGCCTTGGGACTGGAGAAGTGGAGGTTACAAGCTGTTACTGATTGGATGAACAGGAATAATAAGCTGTCATTTGCCTTACAGATCTGCAGTGACCCTGCACAATACCCAGCACGGGGAAGTCCCTGCTCTGAGCAGGTCACAGTCCAGTTAGACAAACTGTGGAAAGGGAAGGTGGGGCAGCAAGTTGCTCATAGTCGCCAAACAGATCAGGGATAGAGTTTGGTCCTGAACCCTGGTCCAATTGATAGACTGCACTGCTCCCTGTCCCTCAGCATCACTGAACAGTGATGAAGTGTGGCTCTTAGGAGAAAAAGATGCCTCGATAAAGCCCTAGGCTCAGCAGGGAGAAGAGGTTTCCCACTGGGATGCTGAACTTCAGGGCTGCTCCATGAGGGGTTAAACTCTGATGCAGCAGCTGGCACTAGATGAGGTTGCTGGGCTGGATGCTGTGTGGGGCCCCGAGCACCTTCACTCCACCCATAGCAGGGTTTCAGGAAGCACAGGTATATGCCAGGCAGAACTGGGATTCAACTGGATTGTAGCAAGAGTTCAAGCTGGTTAACTGATGAGCTAATGTTTATCTGTACCAGTTACTGGTTAAACTCCCCACTGCCCCTGAAGTGCCCACTTGCCTTTGGCAGCTAACATCAGCCTGCAGCTGCTGGGAGTTCCCATTGGCCAGCAGTTCTTGTGGCCACCCCGGCAGACCTCGCAAGAGATCCCTGGCCCCAGGAGAGCCCCTTTCCGCTACCAACCCTGCCTGTCAGCAGGTTAAAAAATACTGTCACTGATAAAATTGTAATCGGTTACGTGATTAGTATTATTAACCACCTGCATCATTCTTTATGAAGGTGCCACCACCAATCTGTCCCCCATGCTCGTAGGTGTCCTGCTGCATCCGCAGTCTCCTCCTGTGTATTTTTCTATGGACAAAGCCATGTCCAGGGCTGACTCCCTACTGGACAGAGGCAGAGCTCCACAAAACTGGGACTCTCCTAAAGGCAGACAAATAGGCTCCCAACATCTAATGTGGTTTGCCCTCGTGCTTATATCTGTTTCTTCAGGAAAAACTGGAGACTCATTTGAAGACTCTGAAGGAGGAGAGAGAAAAGCTGCTGAGAAGGAAAACAACAGCAGAAGGGAAAAGCCAGGAGCATCTGGTAAGTGCTTGTGGCTATGGACCAGCAGGGACTGGCAGTGGGAGGGCTGTGTTAGGAGGCAGACTCCTGTGTGGGCTTGGTGAGGTTGGGCTTGTTTGCGTTTCTCCTGGATTATGAATCGCTGGCTGTAAAAAGGCCTTGAGCATCCGTGTCAGTGCATGAGTGCAGCTGGAGAAATTAGATGAGGCGGTTTTGAGGTTCCAGATTGACACTGTCAGGAACCTCTCTGTGCAGATTTCCCGTATCAGCGAGGGGATTGGTGAGCTGGAGGGGACATGTCAGAAGCCAGCAAGTGAATTCTTGCAGGTGAGACTGAGGGACAGACATCCCAGCTCCTCACACAGGGAAGAGGGGCTCCTGAATCACAAGTGCTCAGTCCCAGTTGTCAGATCTCAGTGTAACATCTTGTGCATTGCTGCCATGTGAATGACTCTTGTCCTTTGTAGAGTTACAGGCACAGATCTATTAGAGATGGCAAAGCCCCATTCACTCAGGGGATCCATGTTCCTGGGGCCAGGGCAGGGCCTCTCTTCCCAGGTTTTCAATATCCCTTCTCAGAGGTCCCCTGTGTGTGTCCAATGGGGCTGAGATTCTTTTTTGTGTCTTTTTTTTTTCTAGGACGTCAGAGGCACTCTGAGTAGGTACGTGGCTCTCACTCCCCTCACACTGCACAGAGCAGGGAAAAGGCTTGGAGCAGATGTTAGCACCACATCTCCCCAGAGCTCTACAGCCAGATGTTAGACATGAATATCTCTGACGCATTTAATTCTGAGGGTCTCATCCTCGCACTTTAGACTCTGGAATTCCCCATTCAGGATCAAGTGTTTCTTAGAACTGTCACCTCCCTGGGGATTGGTTGCCGCAGGACTGTGGGGTGGAACATGGGCCTGTCACTGCTGGGCACTGAGCACATTCAGCCCAGGACAGCAGGGATCAAGAGTCTGTCCCACTTGAGGGCTGTTTGGAGACCTGTGTGGATGGAGCTGGGTTGAGGGGAGCTGATGTTTCAATCTAATCCCTAGTGGTCAGATTCCTTCAGCCCTTCACATGGGAACTCCTGTCCCTCAGCATCTAGAGGCCAAGGAGTGAGTTGGCCATGGAGACTCTATTCCCCTTTACTCCCCCAGCCAGTCTCCACAGGACAGAAGTAAAGAACAGAAATGGGACCTTTGAGGGGAAGGTTGCATGGCCATGGGATGTGTTGTCCCTGTTCTCAGGCTGCGAGAATTGGAGGAATTCTAACTCCAGGCCTGTTAGAGCTGAGACTTACTAGCCAGAACTTATCAGCTGCAAATGACATACAATCACATTGAATTATTTCTGTCCAGGTGTGAGACGGGGCAATTTCAGCTGCCGGAAGAGATTTCCCCTGAACTGGAAGAACAAGTCAGAGGTTTCTCCCAGAAAACGATTGCTCTGTCGGAGACTCTGAGGGAGTTCAAAGGTACCTGGAAGGGATGGATGAGGGGAAAGTAGTTCAAATATCTGAGACTATTGAATCTGGCCTCTGAAGCCAAACTTCCCCTGCCTCAATTCCCACGTGGAGAATGATGGCCCTGTCAGTCTGCTCTCCTTAGAGACACTGAGCGAACAGACCCAACTGCTTGCAGATAGAACCAGGGGTTTGCAAACACTGAACCTCCCATTCAGAGATCAAAATGGCTAAGTTACTGTGATGGCCACGTGTTCCGCCACCACAGCTCCAGTTTATGACAAGAGGCAGTAAGTGAATGGGAAACCAAGTGGAAGGGGCTGAGGAGGGAAGAGTAAATCTCATTTTCAGCTTGTCTCTCCTGGGACAGGTGTGAGGCTGCAGGGATGTTGGCTCCATTGCTGGAAGGTGCCCGAGTGAGAGAGGAAATGAAAGTTTCAGACTCTTTCATACTAAATACCTGAGTGTGTCTCTGATAGAATTGAAATGCAGAGTTCAGAGTGGGACATTGTTATGAATAGGAGAGCCTGGAATCTCACCTCTCTTATCCCTTCCCCCACTAGACACTCTGCCCTCTGCACTGGAGAGAGCAAGAGGAAAATCCCTTGGAGCTTTCAGACAAGGTGAGTTTGCTGGTGGAAATTCTTTAAGTGATGTGAGAATTCCTGTGAAAACATCTTCATGGGATTGTCATTGGAGTTACCAACCAAACCCAGTGACCACGGTGCACACAGCCCTAAATCACCCAGTGATCAGTGAGGAGCCCCAGGGGTGCTGCATGGGGTCCTGTGGACATTTGGAGAAACACTGGTCTATAGGTTTGTGATGCTAAAGGGGTGAAGTTAAAGCACAAAACGGACGGCACCTTCAGGCTCAGATTTCACTGCTCAGTCAGTTGCAATATAAGGTTGGTTTCAAACAATAAATAGGCTGAAAGGCTCCTTCACCCAAACTCCCTCCTAGACCCTTCTATCTGTCCTGTATCCCAAACCGTTACCCCAAGCATCCTCCTACTCCCAATGCCCGTCTCGGTTCCTCCATTTCCTGCATTTATGTCACGGAAGAGTGCAGCTCTCAGCCACTTTCCATTTGGCCACCCCATGAAAATGAATTACCCACCCTGTCGAGTGGATACGGCTCAGTGAGAGCCAATAATTGAAAGCTGAAGCCAGACTATTTTAGACAAGAAAAGAGGCACAAATGTTTGATAGGGAAGCGGTTTAGCTGCTGAAACAAATGAACAAAGAGCTGGTGGATTCTCCCATCTCTTGATGTCTTCAAATCACTGGGGGCTTTCTAGAAAATACTCTGTGGGAAAACAGAGCTTTGTGCCTGGGTAACTGGACTAAGTGTAATGGCTTGTGCCACAGAGGGGGTCAGACTGCATAACTGAGGATATCTTCTGAATCTTAAGATCTCATCCTGCAAACACTCAGCACAAGTGTTTAATAATAAGCACACGTATTTAATAATAACACCACCATTCAGATGCTTACCTTCACTGATTCTCTATTTTGGAAAGGGATTATAACGTCTCTGAGATGAGAGCAATGTTTATGCTGCAAATCTGTGAATGAAGACTAAGGCTTTCAAATACAACAGCCTACATTTGGCTTATGTCCATGTTCAGGCAGATGAATATGTGGCTTGTTATCAGAAACACTGGGTGCTGAGAACTATATCCCATTGTTGCAGATGCAGTAATCTTGTAACTCAAGCCAGGTGCAGAGAGAAATGAATATGGTTTTGGGATCTAAATCCCGTGCGCTGTTAATGGAATATCTAGACTAAGATTCTACCACTGTGGACAAAAGTTTAACACGTGTGTCACGTCACTAGGGACAGAGTGTGGGGAGAATGGGGGTGTGGAAAGGATTAAAGCCCCTTCTGAAATGTCTCCAATTCACCTTCTCCCCCTGCCAGGCTGCAGAACACCCATGTCTGTCTCTAGCTCAGCCCCTGGCCTTCAGAGCCAGGCACAGGAGATGGCCATGGCGGAGCTGGTTAGCTTCCAAGAGGTGGCTGTGTATTTCTCTGAGGAGGAATAGGCTTTGCTGGACCCAGGCCAGAGATCCCTCTACAGGGATGTGATGCAGGAGAATTATGAGGCTGTGAACTGGCTGAGTAAGGATTCCTGTCCCCTCGGGTATCGGAAGCTGGGTGGGCTCTGGAGTAGCTGGGTTGGGTTTGGTTCAATATCATTCATTGTCTTTGCCCCCAATATCATGAGTATCTGCCCCAATAATCCTGGCTCTTCTGTGAAAGACTGTCCCCTCCATACTGCCTCCCAGGGAAAGCAGGTTGAGGGACGTAAGAGTGGAGCTGCTCTTCCCACAGCTAAGGTCTCAGTGCGCTTCCCCCCCTATCTTGCCCATCTTGTGCCTTGACTGGAGGTGTGAGTAGAAGGGCTCAGGCAGGAACAGCAGGTACTAGAGATCTGGGTCTGGCTCTTGGTTTGTCTGATCTTTGTGCCTGCAGGTTCCCCTTGTGGCAGTGGACTGAGCCAGTATAAGGTGGGTGCAGTTCCCTAAGTCCTTTCTGCCTGTAGCTAATCTCTGTGACATGCTGTTCTTGTCAGTGACAGGGGCTGGATGCTGGGGCTGAGGGAGGGTGGATGAGGCAGTTCACGCTCTGTGAGTATTTTGTCCGAAGTAGCTCTGTAGTAGAGAAACGTGAGCAGAGCTCTTCTTGCATTTCAGGCACAGGTTGGGTTTCCTTTCAAGAGTTCAGCTTTATTCTCTCTGGGGCTCACTTGCCTCTGTGTGCAGTGGAGATAAATCACATCATCTGTGTTGTGTTTTTAGAGTGAAATATTTTCGAGTAGGGACTTTTTCTTCCTGTGTGTATGTCTGGCTTCATGCTCAGGAAACCTGTGTTCAGTTCTCTGGCCGTCACAGTCTTCCTGTGTGACCTTAATCAAGTCCCTCAAACTCTCTCTCTGTGTCTAGGCTGGCAAAAACTTGCCAGCTGTCTACACTGGCCGTTTGAATTTGTGCAAGAACACTGACTATCTAATGTATGATTGTCAGCTTTCTTGCGCAGATACACTGATGCTCTCGCTCGGGAAAAAGCCCTCTTGCACAAATGCTTTTGCGCAAGAGGGCCAGTGTAGATAGGTAAAAACTGTTTTGCGCAAAAAAGCCCCGATGGCGAAAATGGCCACCAGAGCTGTCTTGTGCCAAACCGCGTCTATATTGACACATGCTTTTGCGCAAAAGCATCCGTGTCAATCTAGACGCTCTTTTCCAGAAATGCTTTTAACGGAAAAACTTTTCTGTTGGAAAGTATTTGCGGAAAATCATTCCAATCTAGACGCAGCCTCTGTGTGCAGTCACCTCTCTCTTTAATAGCTATTAAAGAGAGAGCTGTTTCTCAGAGCTGGGAAAGATACCTACATTAAAGAGTGATAATGCTTAGCTTCATATGTGCACCCCAATAGCACAGTTAGGTCCTGATTTACACCAGAGTTCCCCAGTGCTGCTGTGATTGATAATTTTTCTTCCCACAGTGACTGCAGTGCCATTAGAATTTCTGCTAATGCCACAGAGCGTTGTTATGGCTGTTCAGTGTGGCTCTTTCTGGAGCTCTGATGCCAGCAGCACTGTCAGAGCCTGCGGCTTATCCATGCAGCACAGCTCAGGGTTGCTGCTAAGAAAGATTCAGGCTCCATTTGGAGGCTAAGGCACTCGGCCAAGTTTATTGTGAAAAGGAGCAGGATGCTAGTGTCCCAGCTCCTTAGGCACAGGTATAGTGAGACTTGTCCCAACCCAATAACGGTACCAATAAGTCAGCAGTGAGAATGCTGCCCCTCAGCCAGCATCAACATGCCCCTCTTGTGACTTCTCATACATTGACACAAACAACATGCATGTTCCATGTGTTCTACCCCCTTAGCCTCCTGCCTGTTTATTTTGAACAAAACATCCGTATCCATTATCCCCTCATCCCGCTCTTGTGCACAAGGGTCAGTGTCTTTCTGAGCCATCTCTTAGGACTGTTTTTCCAGCTACTGTGGAGATGTGTGTTGATTGGCCTCTTCCTGCTCAGGAATGTTCTTTCCTGGTTAGTTGGTCCCCAGTGTTCCACCATTCTGCCAAAGCCCAGCCTGTTCTAGTTAAAAAAGAATGGACATACACAGCTGCAATAAACCTTTTGCGAAGTGTGCTGGGTGCCACGTCAATGGGAATGTTCTGATGTGATGACTATGATTATCTTATTTAACAGCAGTAGCACAGTGATCTCCATGGCCATGTCCCAGGTGGATCTTCTGAACAGAAAATGAAGTTCCAAGAAGGGGTGGGCCAAAGCCGAGGGAAACACACTCACAAGGTGTAAAGGTGATAGATTCAGTGCAACCCTGGAGGGGCACCAAATCAAAGGCCAGGCTGGCCACAAGAGCCAGACTGGGAAACCACACAAAGGCTGCTGCTGGCAGAGTAGAATGGAGGTTGCAGAGGGGGAGCTGAGCAACAGTCACAAGCACCAGGGAAGCAGCACGGCCCAGCTCCGCCCTGGCTTGCCCCAACAGAAGCCCAGCGCCACCCTGGGCAGCCATGGGAATGGCAACTGTTGTGGGCAGCTGGCAGGGCCCACCCATACACAGGCCGTTGGGATCAGGAGTGTGACACATAGGCAGGGCGTGAAGCAACCAGCCAAGGATTCACTTAGATGCTCAGGCAACTTCCTCTGCCTCCTCCTGGCCCAAGTAGAACATCTGAGCCAAAGATCAGGGCAAGCCCAGCCCACCAGCCAGGGGTTTTGTGGGCAGAGCTTGGGGAGCTAGAGAACTGCTGGGTCCTTCATCTCCAAGTTCTAGTGACCTGCCATGTGGCAGCTGCTGTCTGAGCCCTACCTGGGGACCTTGGTGTCACACCTTCATGCCCTCACTAGAGCTCCCCTTCTGAGCAGTGTGTTCCTGTCCAACTGTGGGATTCCGGGCAGATAGACCGGGCTGTGAGGGGGTCTGAGTTGTACCCTAGAGAGTGCAGCAGAGCGCTTAGCTGCCCTGGGGAATGAGCTGGGCCATTCCCAAGATGGGTGAGTGATGCATCTTTACTGCAGGTGAGTGTGTCCTGGGATCTTGTACCAGCCAGACCCCAGTCTCTGCAAGGTGGGGAACGGAGCCTCTCTGGGTCGGTGACTCGGATCCTGGCTCTGAAAGCAGGAATGGCAAAGACCTTAATGAACAAGATCAGCACTTGGTTTTTTGTTCTTCAAACAGCATTTCCAGTCTCTGAAACTGATGTGATCTCCTGGGTGGAGCAAGAGGAGCTGCGGATCCCAGATCCTCCGAGCTGTGAGGAAGGGGAGATCATCAGCAACACCCAGACAGGTGAGCAATCAGTTAAACTGACTCAGAAACCAATTTCTGTCTCCTTATAGCAGACGTAACTTGTGTGTTTTCATGAAGTCTGACTGACTGTTCAGCTTGTCTTCAACTCCAGTAAGAGTGTGGTGAGCGAGGAAAGGCTGGGTTCTCTTCTCTGTGGACAGGTTGTGAAGGAGGACAACGAACTCAGCTCATGATAATTTGACCATTATTTGAGCGTGTGTCCCCTTTTCTATTCCTCTTTTAGAGTTTCCTTGCAGTTCATCGTGGAGAATAACTCCTGTCTGGATCATTCCTCTATTCCAACAGGTGGCGGGACACTGACTGAGAACCATGAAAAGAGTCTTCAGCAGGAAGAACTGGAGCAAGTGTCTCCATGTGGACTATTATTGAGACGATCTGAAGGATATGTTTTCCAGATACGTGAGCAAGGAGAGAGCTGTGAGAGTCAGCATAGCCCAGAAAAGCAGCAGGGAAATCATCTAGGAGAGGGACAGGGTACCTCCAGGAGCACACGGGAGAAAAGAAATACAGAAACCGTCCAACAGGAAATCCCCCATCAACAGTCACCCTGCACGTGTAGTGACTGTGAAACTCTTACTGAACATCAAAGGGTCCATACGGGAGAGAAGCCCTTCAAGTGCTCTGACTCTGGGAAAAGCTTCAGTGAGCACTCACACTTTACAAACCATCAGAAAATACATACAAGAGACACACCCCATAACTGCTCTGACTGTGGGAAAAACTTCAGTACAAACTCACACTTGGTTATCCATAGGATGGCTCACACAGGAGAGAAGCCTTTCAATTGCTCTGCGTGTGGGAAAAACTTCAGTCAGAAGTCAAACCTTGTTACCCATAGGAAGAGCCACACAGGAGAGAAACCCTTCACTTGCTCTGACTGTGGGAAAAACTTCAGTAGTAGCTCATACCTTGTTGCCCATAGGAGGAGCCACACAGGGGAGAAACCTTTCAATTGCTCTGACTGCGAGAAAAGCTTCAGTCAGATTTCAACCCTTGTTAGACATAGCAGGACCCACACAGGGGAAAAACCCTTCTACTGCTCTGACTGTGGGAAAAGCTTCAGTAGTAATGGAGAACTTATTAACCATTGCAGGATCCACACAGGAGAGAAACCTTTCAATTGCTCTGACTGCGGGAAAAGCTTCAGTCAGAAGTCAAACCTTGTTACCCATAGGAAGAGCCACACAGGAGAGAAACCTTTCCATTGCTCTGACTGTGGACAAAGCTTCAGTTTCAGCTCAGACCTTGTTAGACATAGGATTACCCACACAGGAGAGAAACCCTTCAGCTGCTCTGAGTGTGGGAAAAGCTTCAGAAGAAGCTCACACCTTCTTAACCATAGGAGGACCCACACAGGAGAGAAACCCTTCACTTGCTCTGACTGCGGGAAAAACTTCAGTAGTAGCTCAATTCTTGTTGCCCATAGAAGGACCCACACAGGAGAGAGACCTTTCAATTGCTCTGACTGCGGGAAAAGCTTCAAAAGAAACGCAGACCTTGTTATCCATAGCAGGATCCACACAGGAGAGAAACCTTACAGTTGCTCTGACTGCGGGAAAAGCTTCAGTCGCAGCTCAAGCCTTTTATACCATAAGAGAACCCACACAGGAAAGAAACTTTTCAATTGCTCTGACTGTGGGAAAAGCTTCAGTCAGTGCTCCTGCGTTACTAGCTATCAGAATACATACACGAGAGTCGCCTTATAAAAGCTCTGATTGCAGAAAAGGCTTCAAACACAGGTCAGACTTTGTTAAAGATTAGACAGTCCACAGAGGGGAGAAAACCATTCAGTTATTCTGTCTGTGGGGAAAGCTTCAGTCAGAGCTCAAATCTTCTTAGCCTTTGGAGGAGCCACAGAGGGGAGAAACATATAACCTGAGTTCCCTTTAAGCTGCCTGGCCAGGTGGCTGTGGTCCCAGAGGACCACTTGGGGAGGGCCTCCTGGGCTACTGACCTGGCCACTGCCACTCACCTTTCTACTCTCTGGGGCTTCTCACCACCCGGTCCTCCTGGGGCAGCTCCTTAGTCTCCCCTGGCCAAGGCCCTGAGCTGAGATTCCTGTCCCCACCCCCACCCCTGCCTCTGAGCATTGGTACAGATGCTGAACCTCTTCAGGTCTGAGAAGAGAGCAGTTTAGGGCCCAGCTTCCTGGGATAGCACTCCCCAAATGGGATCAAACCCCAAAGAATGGGGTAAGCCCCATTTAGCAATGAAAGCAGAATGTGTACACCGATTGCTCCCATAGGTAGTAATTGTTTACACTGGGCTTGATAGTAAGTAAAAGTGGTTTTATTAAGTACAAGCTGTAGGAGTTAAGTGGTGATAAGTGAGAACAGGCAGAGCAAAGCAGATTACAAACTCAAAGGTAACAAAAAATGTTTTGTTAGTGCTCCACTGAAACTTCAGTACAAACTTTTACAAACTCCCCCTAAAACCTCTTTCCCAGCTGCCCCTCCAAACCAGGGCTCTCCCCCACCCTGGGGTCTTTGGCTCCTTCCTTCAGATGCAGCCCAGCCAAAAGATCAAGTCCTCCAGGTGGATGTTATTTCCAAATAACGGCTTGCTGTGTAGACATGCACTGTAATTCCGAAATAAGGCTGCTGTGTAGATGCACCCCAAGGGTCACTGACCAGTGGCCTGGGCTCCCCGTACTCAGGAATCGCAGTGTGGTTTCTGTGGTCCTAAGTCCGGCTTCTGAGGGCTGCAGGAGAAAGACCTGGTGTGGACAGGGAAATCCCAATGAACCTCCCAGCAGAGCGTGACTGGTCCCATCTCAGAGCTCTGGTTCTGTCTCTGGGTATAGTTCCTGCTGGGCTTTTCTGGACTACTCCAGATCATTTGTTCAGGTGAACTTGTGTTTTTGTTTTAATACAATGACATATAGAACTTTTTAACTAACACAGACATGTAATGAGGCAAGAAATAAAGCAGGTTTAGCCACTGCAGAAGAAAATGAGTAAGTTTATTTATTTCCTAGATTCTGAGGCTTAAAAGATTTCCTTATGTTTCACTCTTATAAATGTGAACATGTTGAATAACCTACCCTGTGTTGTGGGTTTTCTTTCTCTGTGAAAGCCATCGGGTCATGCACTTTGATCTCTGGTTAGTTAGATGTGCAGACAACACAATACAAATGAGAACTTACCAGAATAAAAGTGGCGAGGAGTCCTGTGGTACCTTATAGACTAACTGAATGGTTGGAGCATAAGCTTTCGTGGGCAAAGACCCACTTGGTCAGATGCATCTTACGAAGTGGGTTTTTGCGCACGAAAGCTTATGCTCCAACCATTCAGTTAGTCTATAAGGTGCCACAGGACTCCTCACCGCTTTTGCAGATTCAGACTAACACGGCTACCCCTCTGATAACTTACCAGAATGTTCATTGTATTTTAACCATATGCTAGCCTTTGCCACAAGCTCTGTGTACAGTTTAAGCAATGACAGTGGTCAGTATCTCTCAGCGGTGGGGCTGGAGCAAAGGAAGATGGTGGGGCATGACAGTTGCCCTGACATGGTGACATCCCCCCCACCTCCCAGCGATGCCCCTGTCTGTAGGGGTATGTCTACACTACCCCCCTAGTTCGAACTAGGGGGGTAATGTATGCATACCGAACTTGCTATTTGAATTTCCCGGGCTTCATTAGCAGAAAGCCAGCGCCGCCATTTTTAAAAGCCGGCTAGTGCTAACCCCGTGCCGCGCGGCTACACGCGGCACGGACTAGATAGTTCGGATTAGGCTCCCAGCGGCACCAGGCTGAGCACCAGTGGCGGTGGCTGGGCAAGGCACATGCCTCCTGCCTCTGCCAGCTCCTTGCACCCTCCCCCACATTTCGGGCAGGGGCTGGGCCACGCATGTGCCCTTCCCCAGCCCAGCGCGCCGGAATGGCTCGGTCTGGCCCTGAGGAAACCCCCTCCAAGGGGAAGCAGGGATGCTGCTGTGGTGTCCCTGAGAACAGTCAACCCACTTGTCTGTTGACCAAGGGGGCAGCTGCCTGTGGCTCATTTCCCCTTCCTCACCTGGGTGGGGACACGGCTGGGAGTGAGGGTGTCCTGTTTCTCAGCGGGCTCTGACCAGTGGGCTGGGACCGGGCTTGGCAGAAATCTTTCCCAGAGACACAGGCTGGAGAGATGTTTGTGGGGAAGCATTTTGTAAATGTTGATGGATGTAAACTGTTCCTGCAAGTGGGGGGGGAGGGTTGAAGCTTTCATTTAAAAATTTCCTCTGTCCTGTTGTTTCTGCTCTGTGGTCTTATCCCATTTGTCTGGCATGCAAAAGGTCTGTGTCAAACCCAGGTGGAAAGAGCCCCCCCTCTTTCTCCATTCAATTCCTTCTCTGCCTGCTCCAGTCTCTCTCAGACCCAGCTACTTTGCTTTCTGACCTGGTGTGTACCCTTCCCTGGCACTATAATACCATGGGAAGGGATCCTTTGCCAGCTTCTTAACTAGTAGCTCATTTAGGGCATGTTTACACAGCAGGGCAAAAGTCAAACTAAGATATACAACTTCAACTACTTGTTTGTGTAGCTGAAGTCAAAATAGCTTAACTTGGCTTTTGGTGCTATGGACAGCAGGTAGTGGAAGGCAGAGAACTCTCCCTTTGACTTCCCTTACTCTTCATGAAATGGGGGTTACTGGAGTCAGAGTAGGAAGTCTGCCAACTTGTACTTAATTGGAAATAACAGCTTGCTGTGTAGACAGGCACTTTATTTCCAAACAACACTACGGTGTAGATATGCTCTTATTGTCCCATTACAGAGCTGATGCTGAAGGACAGGAAGCTACAGAGTGCTGAAGGGGAGTAATCAGATACTGAGCGGTTTTTCTCCCTTCTTTCTTGGTTGGGAGAATTTGCTTCTGCTCTCCTCTGAGGCTGGAAGTGTCAGTTAGTATCCTCCCTCCTGGGTTCTACTAGAGAAATCAGAGATTTTTCCTATCTGAGAGCTGGAGAAAGCTAAGACTGAATTGCCTTTTATACAGAACACGTAATTGAAGGGAGGGCATTGTCTAGCATGGGGCTTGAACCTATGATTCTGAAATTAAGAGTCACATACTCTACCGACTGAGCTAGCCACTCTGTGTGCAGTGTCTTTCCCGCAATACTCTGTCACAGGATAGAGGATCAGCGTGTTCTCAAATGCTTGATTCAAGGCTCTGTCCTGTCCCCAGTGGGGCGCTCTGGTCTGTGTGGGGAGGCCTAGGCACCCTGGTCTCTTTTACCACAAGAATGGCCCCATTTCAGTCTCTCAAGTAACAGGAGAAGAGTCCGTAGCAGCAAGGGAAGGTCCCCTGAGTAAAATCAGGCAGACATGCCATGTCTCACGTTCTGAAGCAACCATTTCTGCCGTGGCAGGTACTGCTCCTTGTCGTACTGGCCTGGGCCTGGCATCCCTCCCCTCCCAGCACCACAGAAAGCCCCTTGGCATGAGCCTGGGAAAGCTAGAGGCCCCAGACCTGTCGCCCCCGAGAGGCTTGTGCCTTGGCCTCCTCTGCCCATGGCGGCCGGCTCTCCCGGCTGCCCCCTGTGCGCTACTGGCCAAAGGAGGCAGCAAGGCAGGAGTGGGGAGAAGAAGCAAGTCCCACTGAGGCCGACAGCTCAGGCTTAAGCCTCCAGCCCCAGCACAAAACCTTCAGCCCGGCCTCTGTTGCTCCCTCCTCAGAGGGGAGGAAGAAGCCCTGTTGCCTCAGGCCGAGGGAGGCGACAGGAGGCCTCTTCTCAGTGCCTTACGCTTTGCTTCCATGCTGGCTAGGGTTGCCAGGTGTCCAGTTCTGAACCGGACTGTCCAGTATTTGAGCTTTCTGTTCGGGAAACAAACTGAGAAAGTGTAAATGAGGAAATAGAAATGTCGGGTATTTTCTAAATAAGCTGGAATGTAGATTGCGAGGTAGTTTCAAGTGAGTCCAGTATTTCTGTGGAACCATCTGGCAACTCTAATGCCGGCAATCGCAGGGGCCAGGGAGCTCCCAGGCTGGCTGCAGCCTCAGCCACTTCCTGCTTCATGGCCCAGGCCCAGGCAGTCCAGGTGGGTCTCTGTGGGGCCCCAAGACATGTTTGCTGTTGTCCAGGCGCAGGGGGCCCAGATTCTGCAACACTCACAGGCCCCACAGGAGGGGCCTGGTTTGATGCTTCACCCCACAGCCCGGAAACAAGCCCCCAAACTTCCCCTGTGTTCTGAGAGCCCCGTTTGCTGTGTGAATTCTGTGGGGCAGGTTATGTCAGGCCTGGGCACAAGCAGGGTTCAGAACCAACCCACAAGTAAGTACCCGCTCAAGAGGATTGAGCAGTATCCTTTGCCAGCAATGTTAGTCCAGCCATGTAAGTGTCCCACTCATGTGCCCAAACTTTCTCCGAACCCCACTCACAGTTGCTGCCCTTGCTCTGGGCAGATAAGATCTCAGGGGTGGTTTTCAGTCCTGGAGACTTCAACCCAAACCCTGAGACACGGGGGTTTCTAATCCAGACGATCAATGTTTGCTTCACTTTTCCCTCCCTCCAGCAACACTAAATCTCAAGGTAAACTCTATAGTCCCAGCGGCTGGGGAAGATGTGCATGTTAGAGCCTCTGCCCACTGAGCTGTAGCTTTCTGTGCCCAGGGCGCCAGACACTGCCAGGGCTGGAGGGAAATGGGGAATGGCTGCTCTTTGGGAGTCAAAGGTGTTGTCTGGGACCATAGAATAGAACAGTTTCACCAAACTTTCCAAGGAGGGCACCATGGCTTAGCTGGCTAAAGCACCTGTCTTGTACACAGGAGATCCTGGGTTCAACTCCCATTGGTCCCTTTCTGTGGCCTTTGTTCACATTTTCTTATGTCTTCCTGGGACACAGAAGAGGCCTCCCCTGTTCACCCAGCGAACTGCCAGTTCAGGAAAAGGCTGATTGGGGAGGAGCATTGGGAAGAAGAAAACCACAAGCCTGGAACGGGTACAGAGGCTGCTGTGACTGGCAAGGCAGGGCTCTTGCTGCAATTTCTGGGACAGAAAAGCCAGGAACACATGCCCTTGTGATGCCCTGGAGTGGGCGGGGGTCAGCGCCCAGAGATCCTGCAAGTGCAAAGCTGCTACAGCCATGGAGGGTGACTCTTCTCCCCTCCCATGGGATGGGCAATCGCAACATGTGGAGCAGCTGGGAGAAAAGATCCATGGCAAAGCTGGTCAAGGCACCTGCCAAGTATGGTCAGTATATCTCAGTGGTGGGGCTGGAGCAAAGGAAGATGGGGGGGCGTGACAGTTGCCCTGACATGGTGACATCCCCCCCACCTCCCAGAGATGCCCCTGTCTGTAGGTTTCTAATCTCCCAACCAAAATTCTCCAGGCCAGGTACAGCTGAGCTGGGCTAGCTACAGCCTGGCCACTGGGCTGCTATCTCAGTGCAGACATACCCAGAAAGATTCCTTTTGAGTTGGTGTCTCAGGGAGTCTCTCCACTTTCCTGCCCCCCATATGTGAGTGCTGCTCTCTGGGGGTGCCTGGGAGAGTTGGGCTGGTTGCAGGGTTCTTGCACCCTGGGCAGCGGGTGCGTGCTGCATGCACATCTCTGCCCCAGGGTGGCAACCTATGGGGGCACCTGATGCGGCATCCCTTACCCCTTCAATCAGGTGCTTTCATAGGTTGGCACCCCTGCTAGCCCATGCGTTAATCCGGCCCTGGCTGGGGTGCAAAGTGCCAGGCTGAGGGGGGTGGAGATGGGGACAAGAGTTTGTCTTTGTTTCTCCTTTGCAAATAAAGCAGATGGTTAGTTTCTCCCACTCCTGAGCTATGTCTACACTCATGGCTTCTTGCACAAGAACATCTTGTGCAAGGGTTCTTGTGCAAGAAAACATCCACACTGCCATCTGTGAGCTGTGCTTTTGTGCAAGAGCGCCCATGGCAGTGTAGGTGCTCTCTTGCGCAAGAAAGCTCTGGTGGTCATTTTAGTCATAGGGCTTTCTTGCACAAGAAATCCCTGCCGAGCGTCCACACTGCCCTCTTGAGTAGGGGCTCCTGCGAAAGAGGGCTTACACCTGTTAAAAAAGAGCGTCGCTCTTGCGCAAGAAGCCCTCTCTTACCACGCGGTACTGTAAATTTCCTTGAGCAAGAGCAGGCAGGCAGTGTGGACGCTCTGCTGATTCTTGCCCAAAAACGGCTGTACTTGTGCAAGAAGCCACGAGTGTAGACATAGCCCTGGTGTCCTTTGCTCTGCAGTAACTGGCTCCCACCATCCCATGGCTGCTACCGGAGATCCCCAACTGGGAACCCCTCTTCTGGAGGGTGGGGCTTGTGCCGTTCTATGCAGGAAATCCAGGGCCGGATTAAGGCATGGGCTAGCTGGGCAGCTGCCTGGGGCGCCTGATATAAGGGGTGCTGTGCAACCCTTACAGCTGATAACTGCCTTCAGGTGCCACGCGCCCGTACTGCAAGCTGCAGCAGCTCCCACCAGTCACCCTACAGTGGCCGCCCAAGACAGGGGCTGCGTTAACCCCCGCAGCACTGGCCAGCAGCACCCTTCCCCCCACGGCTACGAGGCCCTTGCACGGTCAGGCTCGGTCTGCTCTCTGTGGCACCAGGCTGAGCACCAGCAGCGGTGGCCAGGCAAGGCACATGCCTCCTGCCACCGCCAGCTCCATGCGCCCTCTCCCACATTCCGGGCAAGAGCTGGGCCATGCTTGTGCCCTTCCCCAACGCAGGGTGCTGGAATGGCTCTGTCTGGCCCTGAGGAAACTCCCTCCGAAGGGGAAGCAGGGATGTTGCTGTGGTGTCCCTGAGAACAGTCAACCCACTCTTCTGTTGACCCAGCGGGCAGCAGCCTCTGGCTCATTTCACCTTCCTCACCTGGGCGGGGACATGGCTGGGAGTGAGGGTGTCCTGTTTCTGAGGGGGTTCTGACCAGTGGGCTGGGACTGGGCTTGGCAGAAATCTTTCCCAGAGACACACAGGCTGGAAAGATGTTTGTGGGGAAGCATTTTGTAAATGTCGATGGATGTAAACGGTTCCTGCAAGTGAGGGGTTTGAAGCTTTCATTGAAAAATTTCCTCTGCCTTTTGTTTCTGCTCTGTGGTGTTATCCTATTTGTCTGCCATGCAAAAGGTATGTGTCAAACCCAGGTGGAAAGAGCCCCCCCTCTTTCTCCATTCAATTCCTTCTCTGCACCCTCAGGCCCACTCCAGTCTCTCACACAGCCCCAGCTGCTTTGCCTTCTGCCCCGGTGTGTACCCTTCCCTGGCGCTATAATACCATGGGAAGGGATCCTTTGCCAGCTTCTTAACTAGTAGTTCATTTAGGGCAAAAGATAAGACACTGGACACAGACTGACACAGCAAAATCCATGGACTTCAACAGAGAAAAGGGTTATAAAAGCAGGGTGCTTGTCATGGAACTTTAGGTTCGTCTTGCCAACAACTCCAGGAGTATCGGATTGTGACCGACAGAGCCCGGCTCCCCTCTGCGATCAGTCTGGCTGTCCAGTAGATTGATTCCGACTCTGGACTGGTGACTATAAGATCGACTGGCCGGACTGTGTGTGTGTGTCGGTGGTTGGGTGACTGAATAGCAGATGCTACTGTTGTGTTCTCAATCAGTGTGGCATACTGCCTTTGCCCCTATAAAAGATCTCATGTGCTTTGTTTAAGCATAACAGTCTCCCCCAGCCCCACAGGACCCCTCACTCCCAAGCCAGAGCCCAGGTTCCCTCTAAGCTGCGTGGCATCCCGGCAGCTACTTAATGACCCTCCCCAGCCAGGGACTCAGGACTCTGCACATGGAGCTGCCTCAGCTACAGCAGCAGCTAAACTCTCCCTGCCAGCCAGACCCTCCTGCCAGTCAGGTCTCGCTGCCTGTTCTCTTCCCCCCATCGACGGCCAGCAGAGCCACCCGGCCACGGGAAACAGCCACACGAATGGCCCTTTCAGAAAGGAGCCTCAGGCAGCTGAAGGCACATTGTGGGCTCTTGAACAAGGTGGGTGGGGCAGGCAAACAGCTCGCAGGTGGGGGAATTAGCTCAAGTGGCAGAGCTCTCACTCACCATGTGCAAGGCAGGGGGATCCATATTCCCCAGTGATAGTGGAATCCTCACTTCCCCTTTCACAGGCAGAGCTGGCCAGGGGACTAAGAGCCTCCTGTGGCCTCTCCCTCTCCTACTTGATCTCTCCACTGGGGCAGAAAGCTCCTGGGCCACATCCCAGAGACAACTTGCAGGTGGAGCAGAATTAGCTGCATTGGAAAAGTGCTGCCTGTGCTCCATGGTCTGTGCTGTGCAGAAGAACAAGAACCACGTCCAGCTGGGGAGGAATGGCCACAATCCATCTTTTGGAGTTTGATTTAGCAAGTCCATCTGAGACTCGCCAAATCAAACTCAGAGGGAGAGGGCTCCCCCACCAGCTTCCGGCACTTCTGCTCTTTGTTCCCTTTGGCTTTCTTCTGCTGCTGGTGGGGGAGGGGGGGCAAAAACGGGTCCCAATTAATTATGCAAATGAGCATGGCAATAAGATAATCTGTACTTCATTTGCATGAGCTTTTGGGGAAGAAAGATGCAGTATGGAGATAGCCTAGGTGGTAGATAGCCGTGAACTAACATAGACTCAGGAAAAATCCCTGGGCTGCAATCCTTAGTTACACAAAATAAGAATAATTCACCAGCTCAGACGTGATTTCTAAACCTTCAAACAAGGAAAATAATAAAACCTGATGGACCAGGGAGACTTTTACCTACCCACACATTTCAGGAAGTCCAGTTCTATGTAAAGCAAGACTGTGTGGCCTAATGGATAAGGCGTCTGACTTCGGATCAGAAGATTGAGGGTTCAAGTCCCTTCACAGTTGCATTTACCTTCCTTTATTGGTGCTTGTGGATCCTGCTGTCTTTGGCCTGGAAAGGTCCTATGTAACAATGTGTTTTTTCTGTAACCCTATGGTAAGGCCTGTAGCTATTCAGTAGCTCTAAACTAAAGCCTTCTTCTGCAGCCAGACTGAAGAGCAGCAGCAATTAGCTGTAAAGCCTGGAGTCACATGCTCACATTCCATCTAAATGACATTGAAATAGTGTCACACTAGGCTGTGAGAAGGGCTCTTATCCTAGTGGCACCCACTGTCACCAGGCAAGAAGGAGATCTCAAGGTGGGTAGAGAAAACTTAATTACCAGCGTTTTGTCTGGCATAAGACTGCTTACCAATAGCTGTGTTTGTGCAATTGGTATTCTATGATTCTTGTCCTCACTTTCCTATTGTTTGTCTGTGTGATAGTCTGGTTTGGGTCTGTTTCTGACTGCTGTGTGATTGACTTTGTGTGGTGTAAATCAACTAAGGCGGTGAGGTCTGATTGGTTAAGTCATTCTGTTACAGTATGTTCAGATTGGTTAGTGAAATTTTACTAAAATAATTGGTTAAGGAAGAACTAAGCAGTATTGAGTTTCTCTATATAAACCTGGGTCCCAGAAGGAGACCAGCAAGAAGAAGAAAAGGGGAGAAGAGAAGAGGAAGGAAAAGGGAAAGGAAGACCAAGAAGGAGGAGAGAAGACCTTGAAGCAGAACTCACCTCCAAGGCAGCCTAAGAGCAGAACAACCGGGACTCCTCTGCACAGTTGTTGAAATGGTTTGCTGTGTGAATTCTATGGCAGCTGACATTAGGTCCTATGTAACAATTATTTACCAGTTTCCCTGTCTCAGTATTGCCCAAAGCTGTGATGGCCGAGTGGTTAAGGTGTTGGACTTGAAATCCAATAGGGTTACCCTGTGTAGTTTCAAATCCTGCTCACAGCAAGCCCTGTGTTTTGGCCGCACCCCTTCCTAGGGCAACAGCTGAGTTACCAGCAGTGTGGCTGTTAGTGTCAGTATCTAACTGAGGTAGAGATTTCTGCCACAATCCATCTTGGGGGCTATGTCTACACTGCAGGCTTTTTGCGCAAAAACTTGCAGTGTGTCTACACTGCACACACATTCTTGCACAAGTAAATTGACAGTAGAGCGTCAGAAAACAGGGCTTCGTCTGGAAGGGTTATTCCTCTCCCCACAAGAGCGCAGTGTAGACAGGCAACATGAATTTCTTACGCAAGAAGCCCCTATGGTTAAAATGACACTCTACTTTGACTTAGATCCCCAGGAGGCGCTGGGGAGTAATTACTCTGAATGGCCCTGGGCAGGAGCTATTTTGAAATAGCAGCAGTGGAGCATCCACACTACCACTATTTCAACTAGTTATTTCGGAAGAGGCGTTATCCCTTGTGCGATGAGGTTTACAGATTTGGAACTAAGCCGTGGCTGGCTTTTGAGGTGAATGAGTAGGAAGAGAGAGAGGTGACTGGAGGCTCTTTGCCCTCTGGATGGCTCTGATTGTGAAAAAAACAGGGACCACGCAACGCTGCAGAATGTGGGTCTTGATCCCTCTGTCTCTCGCATACTAAGTAAGCGCTCTACCACTTGAGTTAATTCCCCTAGTGTACAAAGGCCAAACTTCTTGGTGACTCTTCCCTTCTCCACAGGGACGTCTGTCTTCTAGGTCAGTTAGTCGTGGGAAAGGAGAAGGCTCCAACGAGGCTCCTCCTCACACTCGTGCTTGTGACCCTCATTCTCTATCTGGCCTCAAGGGCAAATCTCAAGAAGGAGACTCCCTGCAGCAAAGTCAGGGGGGCATTTCTGAGATGGCCCCAGCCCTGCAGCCTGTCCCACCTGGACATTGTCATGGACTCTCTGTGAGGTCATTGCCTCCCAACCTCCTTTAGCCAATAAGCTGAGGGGCTGCAAAAGGCCCTTGTGACGTCCTGAAAATAATCGGCGTAACGACATTCCGCAGGAGTGTTTTCCTTGCACTAGAAGGGGCAGTGTAGACAGCTTCTTCTGGTGCAAGACCTTCTTCCACAAATATGGTGGCTCATTAGCGATATTCCACGTTTAGCCTCATTTGCATATTACTCATGCAAGAAGCCGCAAGTGTAGCCATAGCCTCCTTGTCAGCTCCCTGCAAAACACCTTACACCGGTGAGTGAGGGTGAGAGTGGATAAACCCAGCTGTGCTGCAGAGAAGCTGTTAGATGGGGAAAGAGAGGGGCCCCCTTGGCCTCACCGAGCAACTCACACATATAAGAAAACTAAAGTTAAAAAAGCCAGTGTGTGTGTCAGGATGGCCAAGTGGTCTAAGGCGCCAGACTCAAGCTACTGTTTTTCCCTCAGTGTGGTACTATGGTCTCTGAATGGAGATGTGGGTCTCCCCTGCCATTGTAGAAGCGCTTGCTTAGGATTTCTCTGAGGCTGCATCTACACAGCAGCGTTCCTTGGGCATAACGGCCATTATACTGCAATAACAATGGAGCATCTACACAGCAATTCCATTATTCCGACTTCGGTAACGCTCCATCCAGACCAGTGGTCTGAGGAGCCAGGAGGTTTCCAGGCTGCAGACAGACAAGCCCACAGACAAAGACAAAGAGAAGTCCCAGAGCCACTTCCTGCTCAGCCCAGCAGGGTCTCTGGGTGGCCCCCAGACCTTTTGTTTCCCAATGCCTAGGCGCAGGGGCCCAGATTCAGCAACACTCACAGGAGGGGGCTGGTTTGATGCTTCACCCCACGGCCCAGCAACAAGCCCCCGAACTTCCCCTGCTTTGAGAGCCCCTCCCCCACCGACTCTGTTTGCTTGAGACCCCAGAGCCCTCCCTTGGGCTGCTTGGCATGTGGGGACTCAGGTCCAGTGGTGGATTTGCAGAGTCCCACAACAGCTGCTGCCAGCGTGCGGATGTGCACGTCTGTCTGGGGTTACTGGGCACTGGCCTGATTGGGTGAGTCCCGGATTCTGTTCCTGCCAAGGTGGACAAAGCAGCAGGAGAGAGGAGCTCAGCTGGCCTTCTTAGGGGGCTGGTTTGATTTGATGCTGCTCAAAAGTGAGCTTTTTCCTTCCCTGGCAGAGGAGGGGCAGGACTTGCTGGCTCCAAGGTGGAGCTGCAGGGCAGACAAAGCCCTTCCAGGAGGCACAGCTGGGCTCTTCACAGAGAAGCCAAACAAGGGATAAGCCTCAAGGACAAAGGCTTTTGCCAAAGCCTGGGATTGAACCAGGGACCTTTAGATCTTCAGTCTAATGCTCTCCCCACTGAGCTACTTTGGCACTTAACAGCCCCGCCCCCCCATTCCCCCTTGTGAGGCTACCACTTCGCCAGACTCAAGGACTTGTCTTTCCCTCAGTTGGGTGTTCTGGTCCCCAAATGGAGATGTGGCTTCAAATCCCACTCCTGACATATCTTCTGTTTTATATCTAGAGAGGTGACCTCATTTCCCCATCTCCCCTGACATTGTAGGAGCCCTTGCTCCTCCCACATGCTCATGAAAACATTTCTCAGGCTGCATCTACACAGCAGTGTTATTTGGGCATAACGGCCATTACTCTGCAATAACAATGGGAGCGTCTACACAGCAATCCCATTATTCCGACGTCTGTAACGCTCCATCCAGACCAGTGGTCTGAGGAGCCAGGAGGTTTCCAGGCTGCAGACAGACAAGCCCACAGGCAAAGACAAAGCAAAGTCCCAGCCACTTCCTGCTAAGCCCAGCGGGGTCTCTGTGTGGCCCCCAGACCTTTTGTTTGCCTTTCCCCAGGTGCAGGGGCCCAGATTCAGCAACACTCACAGGCCCCACAGGAGGAGGCTGGTTTGCTGCTTCACCCCACGGCCCAGCAATGAGCCCCCAGACTCGCCCTGTGCTCTGGAAGCCAGGTTTGCTGAGGGAATTGTGTGGGGGCAGGTAACATCAGGCCTGGGCACTGGGATTATTTACCAGTTTCCCTGGGGGCCCTGCTGTTTTCACAGCACAAATATCTTTCCCATCACCCTAGTCGTCCCTTTCCCAAGCTGAGAAGAAGAAGTTCCATGAACTCGTGTGAGCTGCTGTTCCGAAGAAGAGGCATTTCCCGTGGACCAATTTCCCAAGACCAATCCCCTACACAGAGCCCCAGAAAATACCAATGGACACTGGGCGCTTGTAAAGCTCCCTCTCGGGCAGCGCTACAGAATGGATCCGGCTGGCCATCGGGCTGACTAACCCATCAACAGACGAGTCCCCATGAGACTTCTCAGCCCAAGTGCAGAGACTGTGGAGTCTCCCGCTCCCAGCCCAGTGGCAGAGGGGCAGCGCCCTGAGGAGGCGGGTCCCGAGGCAGCGGAGACCTTTGAAGGGAGCGGAGACGTAAGGTCAGAAGGAAGGAGAACAAGTCACCTCTTCCCAGGTGAGATGTGGTGGGAAACTACCAGATCCGGTGCAAGCCGAGCTCCAAGGCTGGTTCCTGCCTGGTGGCTCCTTGCAGGGCCTGGCTTGAGAAGCAACAAGGAGCCGTGTGTGGCCAGGAGAAAGGGTGCAGAAGGAAAAAGGGTGCAGAAGGAATGTGGATGAAGGAGCAGGGCGGCGGAGCAGGAAGAAGGGAGGGTGTCAAAGGAAGCTGGGGGTGCTGGGTGGGAAGAAAGCAAGGGGAATGGGGTGGCTGGGGTCTGGCATGAGGCAGGACATTATGTGGCTTTGTGTCCACTTGCACCAAAGGCAAGAGCCACACTGCCCAGAAGGTGCACAGCCACAGTAGCGGCACTTCCAGGGTGGGCCCTGCACTGTGTGGCTGCAATGACCTGGTCTCAGGCAAGGCACCACTGAGAAGTCTCAGCCCCAGCCCCGCATCCTCCTATCTCAGCTTAACCTGCTGAGCTGTCTCCCACATGCTCCTGAAAGCCAGCACACATGCTGGCAAACCCTGCACCAGGTGGCAGGCCCTGGAACTGCCTTGTGGGCACCCAGGGGAACGGCAATAAGAGAAGACCCTGTGTTTCTGTCTGGCTTTGATCCAGGAACCTTTTGCGTGTTAAGCAAATGTGATAACCACTACACCACAGAAACACACATAAAAATATTTTCTGCTACTGCACTTAAGCTTGGGCAAATATTAGATTCCTAACCCTTTGTCCAACAGAGATTGCTGCGGGGCAAAGGAATTCTCTGTTGTCAATTTTGTGCCCTCAGGAAGGGACCAAACTGAAGGAGGCCGGGCCTGGGGACTCCAACCTAAACCCTGACACCAAGGGGTTTACAAGCCAGATCAACGTTTGATCCATTTTGCCCTCCCCAAACCTTGCAAAACCTCAAAGGCAACTCTACAGTCCCAGCGGCTGGGGGAGATGTGCATGTTAGAGCCTCTGCCCACTGAGCTGTAGCTTTCTGTGCCCAGGGAGCCAGACACTGCCAGGGTGGGAAGGCAGGAGGGAAATGGGGAATGGCCGAACTTTGCGAGACAATGGTGTTGTCTGGGACCATACAGTAGAACAGTTTACAGGTGGATCTGAGTAGGGCACCGTGGCTTAGCTGGGTAAAGCACTTGCCTAATAAACAGCAGCTCCTCAGTTCAGTTACTTATGCTCCGGGACACAGAAGAGGCCTGCTGGCCCATGGAACTGCTGGCTCAGGAAAAGGCTGATTGGGGAGGTGTGTGGGGAAGAAGGAAACCACAAGCCCCAAGAGGTTTCTCCCTGACAGGTGAGAAGCTCCTGATGCCCACATACCCTGACTCTCCATGGCTGCAGGAGCTGCCGAGGTTGCACCCTCAGGCTCTCTAGGTGCTGACACCCCCAGGGAATCACAAGGGCACTTGGCACTGGCTCTGCAGTCCCAGCAATTGCAGCAAGAGCCCTGACTTGCCAGTGCCAGTCACAGCAGCCTCTGCACCTGCTCCAGGCTTGTGGTTTCCTTCTTCGCAACACTCCTCCCCAGTCAGCCTTTTCCTGAACCAGCAGTTCCATGGGTGGCCAGGGGAGGCCACTTCTGTGTCCCAGCAGGGCATAGGAAAATGTGAGCAAAGGCCACAAGGCACCACTGGGAGTTGAACCCAGCATCTCCTGTTTATGAGGCAGGTGCTTTAGCCAGCTAAGCCATGGTGCCCTCCTCCAAAGTGTCTTTAAAATGGCTCTTTATGTTTCCAGACAACACTTTTGACTCCCAAAATGTAGCCATTCCCCACTTCCCTCCAGCCATAGAGCCCAGGCCATGTCTGGCCCCCTGGGCACAGAAAGCTACAGCTCCATCTGCAGGGGGCTTTGGCTTCCTTGCCCATGGGATGCTGTTGCAGGAAGGGCTGCTCAGCAGGGACGGGGTTCACCTGTCGAGGAAGGGAAGAGTATTTGGGTGCAGACTGGCTAACCTAGTGAGGAGGCTTTAAACTAGGTTTGATGGGGGCAGATGCCCAAAGCCCACAGGTAACTGAACAACATGGAAACCTGGGGGATGGGCCAGAAATGGGAGAGAGCAGGGGCTGTAACAGCAGAGATAAAGTAGGGACGCAGGACCACTGGGAAACAAAATCTAATCTGTGTCTTAGATGCTGGTATAGACACACAGGACTATGGGTAATGAGCAGGAAGAAGTTGGTATCACAGGGACTTGGTGGGATAATACAAGACTGGAATTTTGGCACAGAAGGGTTCAGCTCGCTCAGGAAGGACTGGCAGGGAAAAAGGGAGGAGGATGGTTCCTTAGATATGAAACATGCGAACACTTGGCCTGAGGTGGAGATGGACACACACTCAGCCTCACCCACACCTGGGAGGCAGTTTGCAGGGAGCTGAAAAGAAACAGAAGAGGGGAAACTGGAGGTGACCTCACAAAGCAACCGCATCCCTGGGCCACAAAGAGTATCCAGAAGTCACTTCCCCACCTCTCCCTTGCCTGCTCTAGAGCTTAGCCCAAAGGCCGATAAACTCAACTCTCCCACCCAACAAGCTCTGGGACTCCTCTCCTGCCCGGCTCCTCACACCATGGAGAGTGCAGGGCAGCCACTACTCCAGCGTCACCAATTCTGGTCTTTGCCTAGTAGCCATGAAGTTCTGCTTTACCCAAACCACACAGGCACCCTCTCGCCTCTGGCCAGCCTCATGGCAGACATGGGCTTCCCTCACTAATTTTCCCATCAACTTTACAGGCAGGCATTGGTGGTATAGTGGTGAGCATAGCTGCCTTCCAAACAGTTGACCTGGGTTCAATTCCCAGCCAATGCAATGTAAAGAGGGTGCATCAAATCTCCCTACTAAAGTTTTACTTGAACCCTGAAAAACAGGCACAAATGGGTTCTGCAGCTTGGGGCTGCCTCTCACCGCTCTTCATCCTCTCTGAGAGCATGCACAGTAATGCGGTTCCTCCCTCACATACCTCTGCTGCAATTCCTTGACCTTGGCTCTGACTTGGTCTAGGATGCGGGGGTAGGAGGGAGGTGGCCTTTCTTTGAAAGACCATTGGCCATTTGGCCATAAATGTCCACATTCCTCTGCATGGACTGCTCCAAGAGGTTCTTTAGCTGTGGCCCAGACAATGACAGTGCCTGGCGTTTGCTGCCCCTTGCTTGATTTGATTCCCAGCCAATGCGAGGTGAGAAGGGAACAGGCGATCTCCTGGGGGAGATCTTATTTAACCCTGAACAACAGGCACAAGTGGGTCCCACAGCCAAGGGCTCCCTCTCACTGCTTTTCATGGGGAGAAGCTCAAATAAAACTAATTTGGCTGTTGTGGGGTCTGCATGGGGCTTGTACCCATGACCTGGGCATTATTAGCCTCCCAGCTTCTGCTCTGTCGGCAGCAGCCGCAGCCCCTTTTGGCCACTGGGTCAACCCAGCAGTTCTATGGGTGGCCAGGGAGGCCTCTTCTGTGTCCCAGAAGGAAATAGGAAAATGTGAGCAAAGGACGCAACAAGGCACCACTGGGAGTTGAACCCAGGCTCTTCAGTTTATAAGGGAAGCGCTTTAACCCCATGAGCCCCATGATGCCCACCTCAGACTGCTGGGTGAAACTGCTCTGTGGTCCCAGACAACACCTTTGACTTCCAAAGTGCAGCAATTTCCTTTCAGCCCTGGCAGTGTCTGTGGCTGAGCTGCACAAAGGAAGATACAAGATTCCTGGGGGGGGGGGGTTCTTTGCCGGATGAACGTGCCTGAGGAAAGACGCTGGAAGCGCAACAGACACACAAAAGGGGACGAGGGACAGTTTGAGTCACACACACGGCCGGTGGCGCAGCTCAGCCAGGGACCTTATCCACTCACAGAGCTTCACAGCTTCTCCACCCCCCAAACCCCACCAGGCAAACTGCCCCATGGGCCTTGCCCACACCATGCTCAGGGCCTGGGGATTTTCTGTCCTTTTGCCAGACCAAATAACTAGTCCTCCTGCCACTGCTCTGGAGTCTCTGCCTCTCAGGGGCCTTCTCATCCTCAGGCTCCGCTTTGTCTCCAGACAGACCCTGCTCTACTACAGCCACCTCCCTCTGGCTGTCACTCCTGGGCCTTCTAGAGCAAAATGTGCCCCTTCACTCTGACCGTGGATACCTGAGCTTTTAGCACTCAGAGCTGCATCTAAACACCAGCATTGGCTAGGGAGGGGTCTGAACAACTTCTGTAGAGAGGAAAACAGCAACTGTGCAGCATCCTTGCTAACTGTTTCAGAAAGCATAGTAAACTCTTTGTCAATGAGAGAAACTGTCACCCCAGGTGGGACTTGAACCCACAATCCCTGGCTTAGAAGGCCAGTACCTTGTCCATTAGGCCACTGGGGCACACAGAAAACTCTGCCAGGGAAAGAAATTTGCCCTTCTAAATGTCCCTTCTTCAACTTTTAGCTCCTAATGAAGCCCCTTTGAAGAAGCCAGATACACAGGAAGGTCTGATCACACCCCTCTGAAAATCAGCTTTCCATGGGTATCTGTAGCTGGCTCCAAGTCATGGGACTTGACATCTCGTCTCCCTCCCGAAACCAGGGAAGTGTCTCCCACCGCTGCAGCCTCCTGAGGCTCTATGGCCCTGTCTGTACAGCAGGGACAGCAACACTCACAGCCCCACAGGAGGGCCCCTGGCCTAGCAATGTGGCCCCCTGAGCAGCCTCTGATGTTCCCTGTGTGAGCCCCAGAACCAGCCCTGAGTGAGGGGGGAACAGGGGGAGCAGCTCACACATGCCAAGGGGCTGGCCAGGGGCAGGACATGAGCCTGCAAGGCAGCAGTGACATCACAAGGAACTTTTACAGCACCTCAGCTCATTGGCTGGGATGCAGTGATGTCACAGAGCAACCATGGCAACAGCCAGGTGGGAAAGCCGCAATCTCAGAGACCCCCATGGCCTGGCTGCCTGGAATCTCCTTTGTGAGGTTTTCCCTTGAACTCACCTCTAAGCCAGTCTCAGACCAGAGCGCCCAGGACTCCTTTGTATGACCTGTGAAATGCTTTGCTGTGGGAATTCTGCGGTTGAGATGTCAGGCCTTGGCACTGGGTTTAATTACCAGTTTCCGTGGCCTGTTGATACTTAGAGCTGTGATGGCTGAGTGGTTAAGGTGTTGGACTAGAAATCCAATAGGGTTTCCCTGCACAGGTTCAAATCCTGCTCACAGCAAGACCTGTTTTGGCCACACCCCTTCCTAGGACAAGAAGGGACACCTACAGAGGCTACAAAAGCAGGAGAGAACATGGATTGCAGGGTCCTGCCTAACAACAGGAAAACCAGTCTGGCTTTCAGCAGAGCCAACCTCCCCATGGACACAGCCAGGGGACCAAGTGCCTCCACCTCCCAAAAAGCCAGCCCTGGTTGGGCAGAAAGATGCTGGGCCCAGCGGCCTCCCTTCACCTGGCAGAGGCAGAAGTGATGGAGACAGGCCCATGGGTGTGTGGGCTACAAAAGACTCTTGTTCCCTTCTCAACTCCTATCAGTGCAAACATCAGGGAGAGTAGCTCAGTGATAGACTACAAATTATATGAACGTTACTTCGAATCCAACTGACCATTCAATGGAAACATTTCTCTCTCCAATTCCATTACATTCTAGGTTTCTATTTTTTGGATTCTATAAATGAATACGAACCCTTACTGCTGTCCTGTGCCAATGCACGTAAACCAGGCAAACCCGTCCCTCAGCTGGAGCCAGCTCAAACCCGCTGTGTGTCTGGTTTCTGTTTCCATCCTTTCAACAAGGGTGTGATTTGGAAGCCCAATAGCAGGTCCTTGGTCTCCATGGGCTGTGCTGTGCAGAAGAACAAGAACCACACCCAGCTGGGGAGGAACGGCCTAGTGTGTATTGCAATTGGTGGAGGAGTTGCCCAAATCTACCGGAGATGGGCAGGAGCCTGTTACAAACACACACTAAACACCATTATCAGACTGCCTGGTGCACATTCCTACCTTCCCTTGTGCACACAACATACCTGGGGCTCTAATTACTGGCCACCTGCCTTTCACACAGATCATTGATCCTTGTGACTTTCAGGTACATTCATACGGCAGCTGTTTAAACATAATGTGCTTCTATTGCATGATCAGCACCAGAATCTCCAGTTATGGCTACGCTACAAAGCTTCTCAGCAAAAAAGGTGCTACCGAGGGTCTCATTTGCATGAGTCATGATCTTATTTGCATATTTTCTGGCAAACTGATTTTGTGCTGGAGTTGCTGTGCAAAAACAAGCAGTATGGAAGTTTTCTTTTTGTGCAAAATCCCCATTTTCTGCAAGATCAGGATACCTCTTTTGGGAGGGCATAAGAATCTTGTGAAAAAAAGGGGCTTTGTGCAAAAAAAATGTTCACACGGCTTGTTTTTGCACAACAATCCCATTGGCTGAAAATATGCAAATGAGATTGTGACTCATGCAATTGAATCCCTCATTAACATATTTTTTTAAGGAGAAAACTTCTAGTGTAGATGTAGCCTCTGTGAGTCACCAGGAGTGGCGCTGTTAGTGTCGGCATCTAACTAATTGCACCATTAGGCCATGTCTTCACTCAGGTGGAGATCGCTGCTGCAATCCATCTTCCACAGCTTGATTTAGCAAGTCTAGCTAAGCCTCACTAAATCAAACCCCTAGGACACGTCTTGCTCTTTGCTACTATCCTACTCCCACTGTGAGGGCACCACCAAGCTCAACTGAAGGTAAAACCAACTCCAGATACATGTTGAAGATGGTGGGAAGAAAAGACACATTGACCTGGCAAGAAGGCACCACTGGGAGTTGAACCCAGGATCTCCTGCTTACTAGGCAGGTGCTTTAGCCAACTAAGCCATGGTGCCCTCCTTGGAAGCAGCCTTAAAACTGTTCTATGTTATGGTTCCAGACACCCCCTTCCCATTCCTAAGTGCAGCCGTTCCCCATTCCCCTCCAGCTCTTGCCATGACTCAAGGCCTGCGCAGCCCAAGACATTTGATTAGCAGCTGGTACGCAAAACCTTTGCGTCAATTGTAGCACCAGGCCCCAAAGGGACAGACCCAAGGCAGCCGCCTGGTCCTAAGGCCGGGCCTGCAGCCAGGGGAGGGAGAAGAATCTCTCCTTTCAGCTGGAGTTGAATCAGCCACCTAAGGACACTTGCCGAGCACCCGCTACAGGACTCTGCTCTGCCAGCTGAGCTATGGAAGGTGCCTGGGGCAGGCTGCTTTGCCCAGGTGGCCCTTGGACGAGTGTCAGGACAAGAGCCCCCCGAAGGGTCTGGCCTCCCAGAGGAGGAGCAGGAGAACCCAGCAGCTCAGGGGTGTCACAGGCGCTTCACCCGCAGAAGGACCCTTGAGTGATCCAGGCAGAAACGCCGCGTCTCGCTCCCTGCAGCTCCCCTTGCTGCCCTGGCAGGCGCTGCCCCTTCTCCCACCGGCCTGGGCCTGGCCTCCCTCCCCGCCCGGAACCACAGAAAGCCCCTTGGCGTGAGCCTGGGCAAGCCAGAGGCCTCAGGCCTGTCCCCTCTGAGGGGCTTGTGCCTTGGCCTCCTCTGCCCTTGGTGCCGGCTCTCCCGGCTGCCCCTGAGCGCTGCTGGCCAAAGGAGGCAGCAAGGCAGGAGAGGGGGGAGGAGCAAGTCCCGCTGAGGCCGACAGCTCGGGCTCAAGCCTCCAGCCCCAGCACAAAACCTTCAGCCGGGCCCGTGTGGCTCCCTCCTGCCCCCATACACGCTCACAGGGGGAAACGTGCCCCATGTTCCATCCCCGCGCCAGGCCTGGGCGACGGGCTCAGCCCTCGAGCAGCCCACAGGGCCTGTGAGGGACGGACTGAGAGCAGGGCCCCACTGACACCCCCGTCCTGCCCCACTGGCCTGCGTGCGGCGCTGGCACGGGACAGGCAGGAACGGCAGCCGGGGAGAAAGCAGCTTGGACTGACGGGCGAGTCTCACTTGCTGACCAGACTCCCAGGCCCTGGGCTCTGGGGCCAGCCCCCCTGTGGGTCAGAGCCCCCTGGCCACAATGCTACTCCAGGGGGCCTGGTTCCAGGGCCACCTAACCCCAGGGGCTGGGGGGCCGGAGGCCTTTACCCTGGAGTCTCAGAGCTCCCCCAGTGTCGGCTGCCACTGGCCTGAATGGTGCTGGATGCTCCTGCTCCCCTCCCAGCAGGCTGGCCCTGCGCAGGCTCTGTGCTCGCTGGAGCCTCCTCCTGCCAGGTCCCCGGCCTGCTCCCTGCAAAGCCTCAGCCTGGCTCCTTTCCTGCCCTCTGCTTGCGGGGCCCCTGGTGCCAGCTCCGGGCGGATCCCTGAGCCCCAGCATTGGGTGCAGCACTGCTGGGCCCCCGGAGCCTGGGCTGCAGCCAGGAGGGGGAATCTCCCGCAGGGTCGGTGGGATGTAGAATGCTGCTCTCTGGGAACCTTTCCCACGGCAGCGCCCCCAGCCTGGCCAGTCCCTGCCCAGCCCAGCCCCCACCCCAGGGTGGGCAGCATTTGTGGGGGTAGGTAGGAGAGGCCCCCCGTTCCCTTCCCAGAGAGCAGACCCCCCCCCCCCCCACGGTGGCAGTGTGGGGATCTGGCCCAGGGCTGCTCTCAGCAGAGGGGGCTGTGATCCCAGCCTGGGGCCAGGGAAGCTGCTACCAGCTCGTGTGGGGCGGGGGGAGCCATCCCAGAGAGGGTGGGGAGGGGGATCAAGAGAGATGGGGGCAGATAGGAGAGGTGAAGGGGAACAGGGAGGTGGGGCAGGAAGGGGAGGCAGGAGGCGCTGAAGGGAGGTTGGCTGGATCATGCCAGGCATGGGGTGGCTGGGAGCAGGGGTGCAATGGAGGGAAACTGGGGGGGGGGTCACAGGAAGGGAAAGGGGGCAGGGGAGGTTGGGAGGAGACTGGGGGAGCAAGAGCTGCCTGGCTGAGGGAGGGGGAGACACAGGGCAGGGCTTGTACAGAAGGAAGGGGGGAGATACAATGGCAGCTCCCCCACCCCCATCGGGCAGGAGGGGGGGCAGAGGTGCCTGGTGGTGGCACTTGGGGGCACCAACTCCTCTGCCCCTGACAAAATTTCTGAAGTTTATAACCAGGGTGTCCCAAATGCCCCCTGCCTCTGTGGGTGCCTCTCCCTGCGCCCCTCCCTCTGCAGGCTCCAGTCCCCCTGGGGGAGGAGCTGCCCCCCCCCAGCAGCCTGAGGGGAATTGTTTCTGTGAATTTTTAAGTGTAGATACCTGCAAACACTGATCTGTTAGGGACCGGCAACAGTTTATTTCCATATTTGCAGATTTGTTATTTGCATAATGGATATGCAGATACCTAATGAGACGCCATTTTTGCAGAAGAGGCTCTTGCTCCAGAAGAAGCTCTTGTGCAATGCCGCTTCGACGATTATTTTCAGGAATAGTGGCATTGCACAAGAGGGGTTTTCTCGCACAAGACGGGGCAGTGTAGACAGTTCCTTCTGGAGCAAGAGCGTCTTCTGCAAAAATGGCGTCTCATTAGGTATGCAAATGAGGCTCCATGGTATTCCACACTTAGGCTCATTTGCATATTTCTCATGCAAGAAACTGGGAGTGTAGACGTAGCCTAGGTGAATGTGTGTGTGGGGGGGATTTTTCCCACCAGGCCTTTGTCCCTCGGAATCCCTGGGGACGTTGGGTTTTGTCTTGTTTAGTTTCCCTTTTCCCTGCTTCCCTCCTCACTGGGGGGGGAGGAGGGGGCAGCTCTCTCACACTTTTGGTGGGAAGCCCTGGCACAGAGATGGGATAGGCAGATATTCTGAGAGTGAGTCCCTGGACTATTTGGGGAGAGAACTTGCACACGTCTGCCCTTTCCTCTGTCACCAGAATGGCCGAGTGGTTAAGGTGTTGGCCTTAAGATCCAATAGATGATTGCCTGGGTGGGTTCAAACCCTCTTCCTGGTAGCTCCCTGCTTTGGAGAGACATTGATATAGAGGGTGATTTACCTTGCTATGAGCACTGGACCCTATGTCTGGCAGCATCTTGAGATGTGCTTTTGTGCAAGAGGATCCATGGCAGTGTGGCTGCTCTCCTCTGCAAGAAAGCTCTGATGGCCATTTTAGCTATAGGGCAAGAAACCCTTGTCCTGCATCCACACTGCCCTCTTGCGCAAGAGGACTTACACCTGTTAGAAAAGAGCGTAGCTCTTGTGCAAGAAGCCCTTTCTTACCACGCTTTAGTGTAAAACTTCTTACACAAGAGCGAGTGGGCAGTGTGGATGCTCTGCGGAAGAACGGCCCTTCTTGCACAATAACCCGCCAGTGTAGACATAGCCCATCAGTGTGGACACAGCCTTCCAGTTCTAGTCCCAGTTCTGATTGGCTGAGCTGGGAGGAAGTCACAGGGAGGAGACTCAGGACTTCCTTGTTCTCCTTAAGTCCCAGCAAATGAGCCAGAACGTCTTGTCTGCTCGGGGAATTGTTCTGTTTCTCGCCAGTGGTTGTCTCTGAGCAGCTCCTGAGTCTCTCTGTGTCCCGGTGCTTCTAACCCACTGGCTGAGCCATCCCTAGGCTGGGCTGTGGGGCTGTATCTCACTGGAGGTCACGTTATTCTGATCAGTCAGGGTGTGAAACTCCAGACTGAGGGGGAGTTTCAGCATCTGGGTCCTGTGCCCAGCATTGCCCCAGACTGGCTGTGTGAGGTCAGACAAGGCCCTTTGCCCTTCTCAGCCTTTGTCCTTCCCTCTGCCAGTTGGGGGGAACAATCCCCTCCTGCTTGCCCCATGGTGGGGGGAGCTGTGAGGAGTGGTGTGAGGGTGTTGCTGGCAGCAGTGAGTACTAGGAGGTGTCCTGTCACCTGGGCTCCATGTAGGGTTGCCAGATGGTTTCTACAAAAATACCAGAGACACTTGACATGACATCACAATCGACATTATTGTTATTTAGAAAATACCGGACATTTCTATTTCTATTTTCTCAGTTTGTTTCCTGAACAGAAAGCTCAAATTCTGGACTGTCTGGTTCAAAACCAGACACCTGGCAACCCAGCTCCATGTCAGCAGGGAAACGCAGTCGAACAGCTCCCCGCATATGCTGGTCCAGCCTTGTGCCTGCTGCTGGGGCTGCCTCTCCCCATCAGCCGGGCCTCCTGCCCGTGTTGGTGCAGCAACTGCCAGTCTGCCGGCAGCCATGTCATCTGGGGGCAAGAGCAGGGAGAACGGCGCCTTCCTAGCCCAGTCTGCCCCCCCATCCCATCGCTGAGGGAACTTTCCCCCAATGCCAGCCCCATGCTCAAGGGCTTTGTAAAAGGGCCAGGCCAAAGTAGCTCCCCCCTTGCTCCTACTGAGCCTCTGCCAGAGCTGCCCCTCCTCAGGCTCTGCCTTGTCACCAGACAGACCCTGCTCCAGCCCCCTCCCTCTGTCTGAGTCACTCCTGGAGCTGGTGGGACTAGACAGCTGCTGTCCTATGGGATGTGACACTTCTTGGGGAACCATCTCTCAGTTCCCATGGGGGGAAAATCAAGACAGTGGTTCCTAATCAACCCTCAGGTCACACTTCTATATTCTAATATGCAGATTTCTAAACCTGGTGGAGTGTGTTTGAATGGGACAAGCATTTTGCTGAGATTATTTCTGTTTCACACAAGTGTTGTGTGAAAACATTCCCCATGAGGAGAAAGTGAATGCACATGAGTGTGGGTGTGTAGGGAAGCAGGTGCTAATAAGACTGTACTTTCCGGAATCATTTCTCTAGTTGGTAACTAGAGAAATGCAGCTGAAAGTGGTTGGTCTTGCTACCCATGAGAATGAATGACAGTGTTCTCTTCTAAGCATGAAGCAAGCAGACAGTGTTTCTTTAATGTCATTGCTGTTTGTTGTTGATGATTGTTCCTTCTTTCCTGTTGGGAAGCTGGAAGAAGAGAACACAGGCTGAGTGATTGGCTACTGTGAAACAGTTCAAAATTAGTTTTGCAGTAGAGAAGAATGGGGATTTCATTTTATTGTTTTGTCTTGGCTTTTGTTTAATTTCTGGATTTACTTGTTGGCTACATCTACACTGGTATAATTTTGTACAGATACTTTTAATGCAAGGATTTTTGCGTTAAAGCATTTGTACAGGAGAGCACCTACACTGGCATGTGCTTTTGCGCAAGAGATGTGCTTTTGCGCAAAAGCATTTGTGCCAGTGTAGATGCTCTCTTGTTTAAGAAAGCTCTGATGGCCATTTTAGCCATTGGGCTTTGTTGCGCAAGAAATTAACGTTGCTGTCTAGACTGGCCTCTTGCACAAGAATACTTGACAAGAGGGCTTATCCGTGAGTGGGCGCGTCAGAGTATTTGCGCAAGAACCACTGATTTTGTACATTACAAACTCAGTGTTCTTGCTCAAATACTCGCAGCCAGTGTAGACAGGCGGTAAGATTTTGCGCAAAATTTTGCCAATGTAGACATAGCCGAACTGCTCTGGTCCTGATCCTGATGTTTTCATGCTTTTATCTCACCTGCTGCTGGGTCTTTTTCATGTGCTTCTCACACTGGATTTAGTCAGCCCCTTGGATCTGCCTCATGCCTTGTCCCCCATCTGTTCCCTAGTGGCCCTGCGGGAGGCAGAGACTAGCCGCAGCCCAGTGTTAATTATCCCTTGGGTTAGTGTCTTTCTCCCATAACGTGTAGCTAAGATATTTGTTAGTAACTGGCAGGTGCCGCGGGGGCTCACCCCCGAACAGAGACACACGACCGCAATATTGGGGCACAAGACAAAACTCACCTGCTCCTGGAACAGGAACACTGACTAGCGGTGAGGCCCATCCCCGGAAGCAACGAGCAGTGAGAGCTGAGTTGGGGGGAGAGGTAAAAACAGGGGGAGAAGGCTCCATGACTGTGTGAGAGGGAGGCTTTGCCCTGGCCAGTGACCAGTGGGGAATCGTTGCCTCTCCGAGGGGCCCAGGCCTGGTTACTGAGTGGGGGCTGGAGCCAGTTCTGTGTTGTCTCCTTCAACAACTAAAGTTGAACCGCTGGGCTAGTGCTGTGTGTGCCACAGAACTTCCTCCAGTGCTGCCCACATGGCAGAGGAGAGGGGCAATTTGAGTCACCCAGTTCTGCTCCTTCTGAAAATGGCAAGTGTTGTCTTAGCAGTGCCAGAGAGGGGGGAAGGAGCCTAAGGTAACCTCTTGGGTCACAGCTGCTGTCACATGTGACACTGAGGTGAGAAAAGTGACAAGGCAGCTGTCACATGAAACAGTAGGCTGGTTTCCCTGAGTGGGAATCGAACCCAGACGACAGCAGTGAGAGTGCTGGATCCTAACCACTAGACCATCAGGGACACATGGAACATACCTCTTTGCTCACCTACACTAGCCTTTCACAGGCCATTTTCTGTCCACTTCATGATTGGGTGGCAGGTCCATTCTCCCTTGCCCAGAGGGGACAAGAACAGAAACCAAACAGAACATCAAAGCAAACAGACTGGGCCATGCCAGTTGCCCAACTAGCCCAGGAT